>NC_045739.1:24793308-24810109 GCF_008692095.1 Etheostoma spectabile | reverse complement strand
ATAGATATAAATATATATATGATCATATAATACACATATATGTAAGTGTATATTATGAATCAATCTATATACATATAATTTATATGTATCTTGTGGTGGTGTAATAACTAATTACATCATATATCAATAGTCCAATAACTTCCCTCAATAGCTATAGCAGAGCAAAACCAAGTAGCTGTGGTATATGACTTAATTAATAGTATAATATATTTCAGTATAATTAATATATATTATTATAATAATATATACTAACAATCATATATAGTTAGATAGGTCATAATTCCTCAAAGTCTATCAGTAGCTGTACGTTATCCACATATCATTACATATATTTAATGATATATAGTATATATATATCATATATATCTACACACATATATACATATATGACGTGTATTATATATGTATAATCTTACCAATATAACCACAAACACACACACATCCCTTTTAAAACAATTTGTAACATAAATTTCACACAAGCAATCCTCTCGTTTGAAAAATTAAACAATATGAATCAAGGCTATTTCTTGCCTTTGTATGCATGTTGGACTAATTTAAGACATGAAAAACTCCACCGGTTATGATTCTCCTGCTTGAATCCATCCACCTGATGTCAATGAACATGTGACGTTTTGCGCCTCCAGACATACTTATAGGAAAAGTACCTGAGTGACTCAGTCTGACGACAATGGCAAATGAAATATTGGGCACATGATGAGTGCATGGCTCATGGCTCATAGGTTGATCATGCACAATTAAACAACCAATCGGATTTTAGGATGCTTTCACCTCGCCATACACACTGCTTCACTTCTTCTGGTGACATGTCCCAATTAAACGGACTGGACTGTGTTTCCTTTGTTGTGTTGTACATCATTGTACCTCTTGTGTCCTTGGAGTCATTGGAGTATTTTCAGATCAACTGGCCTGTTCCTAGCTTGATTTGTGCATTTAAGTAAGTCTGTTTAAAAGGATCTTTCCAATCATATAAGTGTGCATTAACTTCCATCTGATTTTCCATCCATCATTACAGCCATCCTTCACTGTTTTTAAGTTGTTCCAATGTCCATTTTTCCTTATTGTAGAGCACTTTGTTGCTACATTTCAGTGGTCATAATATATTTATATAGTGTTTATACTATCATCAAAAATGCCATATCAATTTGACCCTCATGTTGTCGAAGTTGAAATACAGTGAATAACGGTGTCGACACGGGCAAACGGGTGCTGCTGCTGTGGAAACTCCCGCCTTGTCCGGTCCCCAAGAGTCGACTCCTACTGCCTCAAGGACTACCCCAGTGGCTCTCACATCCCAGTGTGAATGCACGGGAGAGGCTGGTCTTGGCTACCTGAGGCTGCAGGTGGTTTCTTCTCTGGACCCTCTACAGTTGCCTACCAGCCTGGTCTGGGAGTGGACGACGCTGTCGTCTTACTTCTGCAGCGAGCTCATCTGCACCCTGGATGGCGTGGCGGCACTGTAGATCACATGTTTTGATTCCTCCAGTGCAGGGGTCTTCAACGTTTTCCCCAGGCCAGGACCCCCAACTGATGGCAGATGGAGCGGGGATCCCCTAATTATTATATTTGCATAAAATTGTGTTATATCAAACTGGTCCTACAGTGCCATGTGTGCATTGATGACTGAAAGACATCTTCTGCCTCCTTTATCTGTTCCTAATGTGTTTAATTCATGTTATGTGGATTTAAAGACATTTCAATTAGTGAAAAAAATGGCAGGGGGGGGGGGGGGGTATAAAAAAAAAGTCTAATCAACCAAAACTTTCGCACCCCCATGCAGTACCTCCGCGGACCCCCTAGGGTTGCTGACGCCCCTGTTGAAGGACCCCTGCTCCAGTGCATTCAACACCATCCCACCTCTTGCTACCTTGTGAGAACTGCGCTGATGGGTGCCGTAGTCCCCAGTCCCCTGGATCCTGACTACCTGACAGACAGACCCAGTTGTCCTGCCTGGTACCGTGTTCTGTCTGATGTGTGGTGAGGGTAACGGGGGCCCACAGGGGACTGTGGTGTCTCCTTTTCGTTCACCTTGTACACCGCAGACTTCCAGTACAACTCAGAGTCTGTCACCTACAGAAGGTTTCTGAGACTCTGCAGTTGTGGGTGTATCAGGGATGGACAGAGGGGGGGGAAGAACAGGGCACTGGTGGGTGACTTTGTGGGTGGCCTGGTGAGAACCCCTGCTGCTGAACATGGATAAGACCAGAGAGGTGGTGATTGACTTCAGAGGAAGGGAACGACTCCGCAGCCCCTTTGCATCCTGGGAAGTGACGTGGACATGGTGGGAGGACAGATACCTGGGTGTCAGGCTGAACTGGAAGACCACAGCACTGCTGTTTAGAAGAAGGGGATGAGCAGACTCTATTTCCTGAGGAAGCTGAGATCTTCAACGTGTGCAGCAGAATGTTGGAGATGTTTCTACCAGTCTGTTGTGGCCAGCGCTCTGTTCTCCTCCCCATCTGCTGGGGGGGGGGGGGTGGGGGGCAGCAGCATCGAGCCGCGACACAAACAGACTGAACAAACTTGATCAGGAAGGCTGGGCTCCGTGATCGGCTGCAACAGACACGTTTGAAGCTGTGGTGAGAGGAGGTCACGGAACAATCTGTTATCATCATGGATAACCCTGACCACCCTCCCACCCCACCCGGTTCCAACAGAGGCAGCTCCACCTCTCCACCCCACCTGGTCCAACAGAGGAGCAGCTCCACCCTCTCCACCCCACATGGTCCACAGAGGAGCAGCTTCACTCTCTCCACCCCACACTGGTCCAACAGAGGAGAGCTTCACCCTCTCACCCCCACTTGTCCACCAGAGGAGCAGCTCCTCTAAGAGGCTCCGACAGTTTAAATGCGCATGGACCATACAGGAAATCATTCCTACCCAGGCAATAAAACTCTCTGACGCAGTCATCACTGGGTGCAGATAATACTTTTAGAACACCACCCTACTGCACTAAGGGCAACCGGCACAATTGGTTTATTTACATTTTAGAACATTTAGCATATTATTAAGCGTTGCACATTTTGTTTTCCCCCATCCTGTATGTATTTAAATATTTGTTCTATTTTTATTCTTATATTTTATTCCTATTTTATGTATTATTATTTTATTTCATGAAACTGTGTGTATTATATTTTTTACTAAACCTAATTTATATTTATAGTCTGTGTTGTGTGACAGGTACCGTGTAATGCTGTCCACCATAATTTCCATTTTTGGGATCAATAAATATCTCTCTAGCTATCTACTATCTACTATCTATCTATACTATCTATCTCCTTTTAATTTTAGTCTAATAATTCTAAGTTCTGCTTTTCTAACTCAACATTAGGTGTAATTTCCTTTAAATGAGGTTTTATTGACCATAATTCCAAAATAACTAACATTAATAGTATGTGTTACGTAGTGTTGAAAACGTCAAAAAAAGTGACAAACATGAAACAAAAAGCTCAAAAATGTTGAAAAAATGGGAAAAAAAAACTAAGAAATGTTAAAATCAGATAAAAACGCGTAACAAAAATGTTGATTATTCATTTTTCTTTTGACGGGAAGACAACACGAGGGTTAAACAATCTGAAGATCAGCGCATCAGTTAATCACAACTTATGTATGTTATTGGGAATATTTACTTTCTTAATACTACTTTGTGTGTCCTCGTCTCATTCTGCTGAATGGACACCCTTCTTCCTCAGGACTCTTTCCTCCCCCACTTGGCTGACCTTCGTATAAATGCTTTCGAGAATTTAACCCTTGTACTGTAAACGTCTAATCCCTACTGACAGAGCTACTGCCCCCCCCCCCCCCCCACCCCAACCGCCCACTCGTTGCCCCCAATAGCCAATCCATCCTGTCTCTAAGATAACTTGGTTGCCCCCCTGACGCCGTGGAGATGGGTAGACTTGGGGCACAGTGTCAATGATCCTCCATGGCACTCCTCCTTAACATTTACTGTTCAATTTACTAGTAACTCTTTTTAATTAAATTATTATTGTGTATCAAGGTGTGTCTTATACTTTTCCTCTCATGACTAGCCTCTCAACAGTTTTATGAATTTCCCATTTGTGGATTTAAGGTTTTTAAATATGAAAACTTTGTGATGAGCCTGAAAACACTCGAAAGCTTTTACCTGGACAAGTCTGCTGAAACCTGCACGGTTCCTGTTGAAGCAAATAGCTGATATTTCATAAAATAACCAACATTTGGTGTATATATATATATATATGTAAATATTAAATTTGCGTGACAACTCCAATCTTGGCAAAAACATTATTGTAAACCTTTTGTGATCAGGTGATGCATACATAAGTTAATTTTAATATATTAGACAGATTCACTCACTGGCCTCTGAATCAAAACAACGGTAGTTATCAACAGGCATTTGGATTAATTCTCAACACCTCCAACAAGGTCCAGTGTGCAAACACGCATCAGTAAACCAGCACTTAGCATATCAGCTTACATTGTATGAACCAAAATCCTTCCATTTTCAGTGATTCATGCACAGGATGAGAACTGCACTTAACACCTTCAGCAACCTGAGTAGAGAACAGGTGTCAGCACAGCCACGACAATGGAGATGAGACTGATTTGGTTGATGAGGGCGGAGGAGGTGGTCGATTTGTAGTTGTGTTGGTAGTCGCTACGGTAGTTGCTGTGGTAGGTGCTGCTGTGGTACCTCCTGCTGTGGTACCTGCTGCTGTGGTACCTGCTGCTGTGGTACCTCCTGCTGTGGTACCTCCTGCTGTGGTACCTGCTGCTGTGGTACCTGCTGCTGTGGTACCTGCTGCTGTGGTACCCTGCCTGCTGTGTACATGCTGCTGTGGTACTGCTTGCTGTGTACCTGCTGCGTGGTACCTGCTGCTGTGGTACTGCGCGTGTGTTACTCATGCTGTGGTACCTGCTGCTGTGGGTACTGCTCTGGTACCTGCTGCTGTGTTACTGCTGTGTGGTACCTGCGCTGTGGTTACCTGCTGCTGCTGGGTACCTGCCTGCTCTGTTACGGCTGCTGTGGTACCTGCTGCTGTGGTTACTTGCTTGCGTGTGGTACCTGCTGCTGTGGTACCTGCTGCTGGGTACCCTCCTGCTGTGGTACCTGCCTGTGACGCTGTTGCCAGTGAAGCTGTTTGAGGAGAATTTGTTAGTTCAGTTTCATATTTGCAACAACTTAATTTGCGGTTGAAAGTTTCTCTTGATACCAACGAACAGAGGACGAGGAAACAATCTTTGCAATCATGGTGACATGGTGTCGTGTTCTCTTCTCGGCTCTCTGAAAAATAAATTGGTACGTTCAAATGTTTTTTCTTGTGAGTGGATTGCTGTTGTGCTTCTGTTGATGTCTATCTCTGAGTCTGCAAACACTTAAAATAACTTAAAGATGCTTATTGAATATTGAAACACACAACGACACACCAGCTGCGGCTGTTTTGCTCTGCTATGATTTGAGGAATGATGACTATAACTATTATAATGTATTTACCTATTTGTGTCTAAAAACATTTCTCTGGGAGCTATTCACAACATTTCATAAATATAATGCAAAAATATATACTTTTTGCAGTGTCAAAACTTTGTTGACACCTTTTGGGGATAAGACCATTAAAAAGTTGAGAAATCCTGGTTTTAAATAATACCCACACAAAATATTATATGTATGAATAAAAATTTACGTAATAATAGTTAATAGTCAATCATTCCTCAAATCTATAGCAAGCAGAAAACAGCAGTAACACAAACAACACACACACTTCATTTACAAAAAATTAAAATGATGTAAAACATAATTTCAACATAATACAATCTCTGTCTTGGAAAAAAAAGAATTGCCTTTGATGCATGTTGGACTAATTTAAGACCTGGAAAATACTTACAGGTTATATTCTCAGCTTGAATGTCATCCACGAGGTCAAGGAAATGTGACGTTTTATGATTCTAGATACACTTTTATAGGCCAAGTACCTGAGATGACCCAGTCTCAGACAATGGCAATGAAATATGTCACATGTGAGTGATTGCTATGTGAAAGGTGTGATCATGCACAATTAACACACCATCGCGTATTTAGGGAGGGTTTCACTCGCCATAACACAGTACTGTCACATTCTTCTGAATGACATGTCCCGATTAACGGACTGTGACTGTGTGTCCTTTGTTTATGTGTTGTACATCATTTACGTCATTGTAGTTGTTGTATTATTCGATCAACTGTCAGTTTCTAGCTTATGTTGTGCATTTATCAGTAGTATCTTATTTTAAAAATGTACGTTAACATGGAGGTGTATTATCTTCCATCTGATTTCCCATCCATCAATCACAGCCATCCTTACTGTTTTGATGTTGCTTAGTTTTTTGAATATATTTAGTAAAAGTTGACATATTCCAGTCTTTGATATCCATCAACTTCCATTCCTTTTAATTTGAGTCTAAATATTCCTAATTTCTGCGTTTTTCAACTCAAACATTAGTTTAATTTCCTATAAATGAGTTTTATTGACCATACGATTCCAAAAATAACTCAAAGTAACAGTCAGTCTCTGTAGAAATGCTTTCGAGAATTTAAAGAAATATCTAAAAATGCCTTTATACCTCAGAGGGTTAATCCATTTTAGCCAGGTGTCCGCCCCACTGTATTCTACAACTCACTCAGGATTATTAGGAACACATACTAAACTGTGTTTTTCACCCCCTTTTGCCTTCAGAACGGCATTAATTCTACTGGCATGATTCAACAAGGTGCTGAAAGCATTCTTTTAAACGTTGGCCCATATTGATGAGGATGGCATCTTGCAGTTGATGGAGATTTGTGGATGCACATCCATGGCACACTGCCTCCCGTTCCACTACACCCAAGATGCTCTATTTGGGTTGAGATCTGGTGACTGTGGGTCCTTTTAGTCCAGTGAACTCATCGTCATGTTCAAAGAAACCAATTTGAATGATTGAGCTTTGTGACGGTGCCTTATCCTGCTGGAAGTAGCCAGCAAGGATGGGTACATGGTGCCATAAGGGATGACTTGGTCAAACATGCTCAAAAAAAAGACAGGTAGCCGTGGCATTTAAACCATCCCAATTGGCACTAAGGGCCTAAAGTGTCCAAGAAAACATCCCCCACACCATTACCCACCACCACCCCTGCACAGTGGTAGCAAGGCATGATGGAACCATGTCTCCATTCTGTTTACGCCAAATTCTGCCTCTACCGTCTGAATTCTCAACAGAAATCGAACTCCTCAGACCAGGCAACATTTTTCCAGTCTTCAACTGTCCAATTTTGATACAGCTCGTGCAAATTGGCCCCTTTTCCCTATTTTAGGAAGATGATGTGTACCCGGTGGGTTCTTCTAGCTGTTGTAGCCACCATCCCCTCAAGGTTGTGGGTGTTGTGGCTTCACAAATGCTTTGCTGCAACCTCGGTTGGTAACAGTGGATATTTCAGTCAAAGTTGCTCTCTATCAGCTTGAATCAGTCGGCCATTCTCCTCTGACCTCTAGCATCAACAAGGCATTTTCGCCCACAGTACTTGCTGCATGGCGGGATGTTTTCCCTTTTCACACCATTCTTTGTAAACCCTAGAAACCGGTTGTGCGTGAAAATCCCATTAACTGAGCAGATTATAGATAGCACCAACAACCATGCCACGCTCAAAATTGCTTAATTCCCTTTCTTTCCCATTCTGACATTCAGTTTGGAGTTCAGGAGATGGTCTGGACCAGGACCACACCCTAAATGCATTGAAGCAACTGCCATGTGTTGGTTATGTAGACAATTGCATTGAACGGTTCCTAATATCCCTTTAGGTGAGTGTACGTATATGGATAAGAAACATTTCATACAAATGTCCTCTGCTCTTGATGTACATGCTGGCCACTAGCCAAGCTGCACTTGAACCTGAACATATTAGCATTCTCAAGGTTTGACTACCTCTCTCACCTCTGTGGAGAAAATTAAATTGCCTTCATTTCACTGTATACAAATCTCCACCACTACACTTTTAGTGCTGGTATATGAGCACAGTTTTTTCCTCACTATTTGATCAGGAAAGAATTTACACACTTACCCACAATCCCAGAGGGCTTGGCACACGGGAGGGACACTTGGCCTTGGATCTGCTGGGTCTACAGGTCCTCTTGTGAAGGACAAGGCTCCACACATAGGCGAGGAGCTCAATGTGTGTTAACCAGGAGATGGTGTCCACCATCGTATCGCCTGCGTACAACTGACACGGCAGCCTTTCCCAGAAACCGAGAGAGAGAGAGAGAGATAGATAGGTATTTCATTTTTCATCATATTATTATACAGGAATGTAGAAAATATTGGTAGGATGGAAACGCACATTGTTATTTTGATTTTGTAATACACATTTTGGCTCCAATATAATACACATTTTCTATTACGGCAAAGATTTGGATAGTCGTCGTGGAAACATTAGGTCATGTGCACGGCTGGGGGGATTCTTTTTCACGAACTGTATAAAAGCCAATACACATGCAAAAGTATATCTTCAACTTCATCAAAGCAAGCTCAATGTACATCAGCTAACAGGAAACAGAACAGAAATAAAGCAATACACCGTGGATGTGTTACAGCAATAGTTCATATGTCTCTACTTCAAAACCAGCCCCAAATCTTAACTAAGTACCACGGTTGGCATAACATTGTGTTTAAAGGATACATGCATTTAACCAAATGAAAGGCAGCGAATGCAGAGAGGAAGCGAAGTGACGGACTCTGATCCAATGGAAATGAAATGTCAGAGGACGCAGTCTAGACCAATGGAAACGTCGTGGGCAACGATGGCAGAGGAGGGGGGGGCATCCGGGCCCCGCCTCTAGACCTGCCCACCATCTCTCTCTCTCTGTCGTCATGCTACGTTGCAAACCACAATGGGCACGAGGGTGGGGGGACCCCGCCCCCCGCCCTCTAGACCTGCCCCACCAGTGGCTCTCTCTCTCTCTCTCTCTCGCATCCGTCTCTCTCAGCTCTCTCCACTCTCTCATCTCCATCTCGTCCTCTCTCTCGTCTTCTCTTCTCTTCTCCTCGCTTTGTTGCTATGTTGTAAACTAGATGGATTCGATTTGTCTGCTCAGTGTTCTATTGTTTCACAATGGCTCTTGAAAATAGTGATCCAAACGACATGTTCTCCACTGTCTTTTATGGTTGTACGGTGTTGACCGTAGACCCTATGAGTGTATAATAATCAATATATAACACAGATAACAGTGGTTAGACATGGATTTAAGATTAAATCTATCCTTAGTCCCACAGGGAAATTACCATTTTACCACTCTGTTGTATCTACACCAGGCCCTGAACTAAAACACATGCTCAGTGCCTACACAAGCACTAATAGAGAGATGTTCGAGTGTGTGTGTGTGTGGTGTGGTGGGGGGGTTGTCCATGGAAAAGCGCCCCAAGCAGATTGTTGGTTCGTGGCCTTTCTCAAGAGCACACCTTGGGGCCCTCTCAGCTA
This sequence comes from Etheostoma spectabile, assembly GCF_008692095.1. Classification (NCBI taxonomy): domain Eukaryota; kingdom Metazoa; phylum Chordata; class Actinopteri; order Perciformes; family Percidae; genus Etheostoma; species Etheostoma spectabile. The sequence goes on along the minus strand of NC_045739.1, from coordinate 24,800,625 downwards.
CCAAGTCCCCCACCATACTTTTTGGGTCCGCATATTGGACTTGGAACCAGCGCCCCTCCGATCTTCCCACCCACTTGAGGCTCATATTAGGCGTATTGGGATGTTTGGTTGTTGGGAAAAAAAAACACGACAACATAACCGGTTTTGATCATTTCGGTGTTGAGGACTTGTTGCTCAGACGTGAATTTTTAGGTTTCCTTGGAGATTTCAAAACAGCGATGTGATTGGCCTGGATCTCCAGGGAGGAGCGCTGTGTCCCCAACCTGGGTTCACGCTCGCTAGTGAGAAGACGAGTAATTGGATGCACTTGTTCCTGTTGGTACATAACATCCTTTCATCACAAGTATTTGTGTTAGCCAGGGATCCGGCGTTTCGGTGTTGTTGTCCCAGAGCATGCACTGGGAGAGCCACAATGTTGCCTTCACCATGAGATTAGTCGAGACAAGCTCAGTGTCTTGAATCAATGAAATGAAAATGTGGTATTACAACATTTTAGTTGCCGAGGGGGTCAAAAGTCCCGAAGGGCCGCACGCCCCCAACTAAACCATCATGGAACCTGATTGTCGAATTTGCGTTCCTTTTGATTGCTTGTTTGTGTATTTGTCGTGTATTTGTGTACTAACGTGGTTGTGTGTATTTGCAGTGGGTTCTAAATTGGCTGTGGTCGATTGTGTTGTCTAGGTCTGTAAGATCGTATTTCTGATTGTGTTTTGGTTTGTATTTGTGTGTGTTCATTACTAGTCGAGTCTCTCTGCTGTCGAACTACACTCTGCTTCATCCAGACACGTACATTAAGAACTAGACCACAGACTTGAGTAAAAGTACACGTGCTCTATCAAAAAAGTGCTTAAAGTTAACGCTCTTTAAAGCAACACACCTCTAACACGACCTACGTGTGGTCTTTTCTTCTTTTCTTTTTTTCCGTCAAAACTGAAATCACAACCTTTTATTGATGCTTTTATCAATGTTTTTAAACTTTTTTACGTTTTATCAACACTACGTAACCGTAATCAACGTTTAGTTTTCCCAGTTCTTTTGGAAATTATGTTTAACAAACCCATTTATAGCAATTATACCTCATGTTCTAGTTAGAAAGCATAAATTAGGAATATTATTGAGACAGAAATTAAAGAATGGATGTTTGATGATCTCACGAAGACTGGATATGTCAACTTTTACTCACCACATATTTTTCAAAAAAACAACTTCCAATTTTTTTTCTAAAATGCTATAAAATTGAATAAGACCCAAAATTAATGTAAAGTAGAAGATTTGTTACTTGCAAAGAGCATTGGGTGGAATCAATCATGTTGTTTTGGGTGATAAAAAGAACAGATATAGGCACACCTGAGGACCACATGAGGAAACATAATGAGGACTAACATGGGGGTTAAGTGGAAGTACTAAAGAATATCAACTTTTTTTTTTTGGTTGTTAACTTCAAGTAGTGCAAGTAGTTCATTTAAAATGCACTACTCAAGCACTGAAGAAGTGCATGTATTGTGTTATGTGTTAGTGAAGAAAACAGAGAACAGTTTGGAAGATCCAAGCCTAAAGGACCCTGGTTTCCTTTCTTCCTTACACCAACATCGGCTGTGAAAGCAGCAAACGTTGGGGTTCCTATAAAATGGCTTGTGGATTATTAAGACGTAGATATTTTTATTGACTCATCAAATATCACATGCTGTAATGTCAGTGGCTTGTTGACATTTCCATTGGTAGTTAAGTTCCTATCCTGGCCATGGACAATTCATACGTTTTAAAGGACTTACTGGACTTTAAATTGTCCATTGCAACTTACAATAACGAGCGTGGCTTGTCCCTCAATTTACCTGTAAAACCTTTCATCTCCGGTTTTTCCTGCATCCATCTTGTGTTGTGTGCGTGCGTGTGTGGCGTGTGTGTGTGTGTGTGTGTGTGGTGTGGTGTGTGTGTGTGTTTGTGTTTGTGCGCGTGTGTGTGCTTCAGTCACAAGGGGAACTGGCGCCAGAGACACTGCACTATTAGCGTAGCCCCGCCACATGCGAGAGCCGACAGGAATGAAACAACATCAGCGGCGCTTCAGAGTTAAAATTGATGACTCATCATTGATGTTAACATGTTTAAAGAGTGGCATGACGGTCTTGCCCGCGACATGCGTTGTATCATTTTGTTGGTGATGGGGTGAATGTTCGAGTCACACACAGTCTCGTCTCTACTCCCGCCAGTCAGTGGCTCTCAGGTCCATACTGACCAAAGCCTGGCACGTGGCTTGTAGTTGTGGTGATTGGCTCCTAAATGTTGTCGGCTGTATAGCAAAGTTCGTAACACACTTTTCAGCTACGGCGGCTTCTGGAAGGTTGCTCTGTATCCTCAGTTAATTGCTCCTAGAGATCTTTGTCCCTCCCTCCATCCTCCATCCTGCTCCCGGCCGAATAAGAGCTTGAGACAGCCTTCACTAAGGCGCCCAGAACGACTTCCGGGTCGCGAGGAGCTGTTAAATAAGGAAAGAGAGAGCCGTCATTGTCTACTTGGACCATTTGTGCTGAAGGCAGACAACTGTAAAAGATTCAAGCATAAAACTAAGAAACGGTTTAAAGTGGTGCATAGGGCTCATTTCAGTAGGCTGTGTTAGCAGATATCATGTCCAGGAATTGCGATGTAACGGACAGGGGTGATGGTTGTGAATAGATGTTTCCCTCTCTCCCCTGATTCAACACACACATTTTGGTTTGCCCCCTTCTAACTCATATTGGTCTACTGTCCAAACTTTATCCAAAGTCAAATTCAAATTCAGCCCTGTCCGTTTGATTTCAATATTTTGTTTTTCCAAATGAACTGATTAAACCCTTTTGTTGTCCTCGTCAATTGACCCGTGTCAAAGTGGTTTTTTGTATCAGAATAGAAGATTTCTTTCAACCAATTGCCCGAAAATAAACATGTATGATTCCGTTCTCAAGTAAAAGTATGATTACTTTCATCATTGCATTTTTTTTTTGTGTTTTATTTCCTCTATAGCGTTTAATTCTTTTCTAATGGTTTCCCAAACATTCCCGGACTAAACTTGGACATCTACCCCCTCAACGCCTCTGATCTTAACTATTAGTCAAAATAATTCCCATCATTTTCTCTGCCTTTTTTACCAAACATTATGCATAGTTTGATGTAAATGCGATTTTCTGACCATGAATTCCAAGGATAAAGTGTAAACCCTTGTATTAGACCGCTCAGGTTTTGTAGAAAAAAAAGAACCCAAGGCTGGAAAAATATGGTTTTTTCTGTCAGCAAATTTCCTAAAATTAACTGGATGCATGATACAGTATACAGTCCGTTTTTTTTGCAGGTACCGTTAACGAATGAATGATTGCTTTTTATGAATTTAGTGTTTTATTTAATTAATGCAGTTTTAAAAAAAACGTATCTGACTACACTTTGGAAAAGTGAGTCCGTGATTCACTCAACATCCTGTGATCTTTAACTTTTAGTCAATAATTCATAATTTCTTTTCTTGTCCTTTTCTGCTTTTTTAACATCAAAAATAGGTACAAGTCATATAAATTTGGTGTGTATTGATACAATAAAAAGCTTGAAAAAATTGCAAGAACGGAAATGTAATCTTCAATTTTGACCCTGCAGGAGGACAACCGTCGAAGGGACATGGCAACCCTTCGTGACTATTTGAGATCTTAAAGTACTGCCTGTACACCTTTTTAGTTTTTATCTACTTCTTCTTCCTCAGTTTCCTTCTTGTCTTTTTCATGTATTTTACCTTTTTTTTAAGGGAAAGAAAGGAGGCGTTGTTTTGCATAGTTTCGAGAATGCACGTTATGGCATTTCATTTTGTTTTAGTATTTTTTTGGTTGGTGGGGGGGCTGCCGAGAGGGGTATTGCAGGTGGGTGAGGTATCCTGTTCCTGTTTACTAAAATAAGAAACACTGAGGAAAACGTACTGGTTCGATTTGACCTGTATTGTGCAATTCCTCCAATAATATAAAAAAGACTTACGAAACAATCAGTGGTCAGTCAGTATTTGTCTATCATGAGCCCTCAGTTTCCTAATTAGGTGAAATCTCATGCTCCTCTCGCCACAACCCCCCCCGCATACTGGGATATCTATAGATTTCTTGGTTTTTTTGTTTATTGTCCCTTTATTATTCAAACATGGCAGTGTCCAGCTGACATGCAACACTTGCAAATTGTCCAGGTTATTTTTCAAAAAGATGGCTTCATCTCACAATAACAGAAAGGAAGTCCTGGCTCTTAACCAAAAAATCACCCAATAAGTTGGCATAATGCCAAATCATCATCATAAATTCCGTGAAGTGTGTTGGCCATAGCAGTAACATGCAACTAAGCCTTAATTAAGGTCAGGACCGATGTCATAATTAATCATCTAAGACATGTAATTACAGTTATCAATTTACCTTGAGAATGAAATCTACTGATGGCCCGCCATATGAATGGTATGTTGCCTGTGAAAAATGATTAACTTCCGATGCAGCAGTATTATATTAAAATCACATGAATCTGTTGGAGTCAGTATATGTTGGTGGGATTTTTGGAAATGTTGACAACCACTGTTTCGAAGTGGCACAAACCCTCAGAATTGGTCATGCCACAAAAACAGAGTGAGGTAACCACAGCCACCTCTTGGCATTACTTATAGTTTGATATTTTAAAAACTTGTGACATAGCTTGACTAAAAGTTCAGATTTTTGCCGGTTTGATGATCTTTTATTTACACCATAAACCCAACAGTTTTTTCTGGTGTCACGGTATCAAAGCTCCTCAAAATGCTTATTAGTCACACATCTTTGTTCTTTTTCTGGCCTGTGGCATACTTGTAACCTTCCCGACTGTTTCACAGTGTCTGACTGAAATTAATGACCCGACCGGTATGTGTTTCTGTCAGACACAGCTGAGTAATCCATCACTGACACGCAGTCTTCTTTGTTTTTTTGTAAAATCAATTTGTGCCATTTGTAATATGATATTTATGCATTAGGAATGTATTTGTTACATCTGATTTGGCTCGAATGGATACTTATTTTAACGGTCACCACCATATGCTAATTCAACATTGCCTTAAGATACCATCATGGAGAAAAAACAACAATGACGATGCTAAATAATAATACAAAGAAGCATATAACCCATGGCCTTGTGCAGTTGATGCTTAATAGTTTATATGACAGGGCAATCAAAACAGTACATTACTGGTGTTTGCTCCAGTAGACCGCATAGCAGTAATGCAGTCAAATAAAAAAACACCAAACACTGTCCTCGCAATAGTTGAGTCACTCTCTTTGCTACACAGCTAATAGTTGCATTAACTGGTTCTATGCATGTTAAGGTATGGGGTTCGCCTGGATAAACAGTGAGCTGGACGTTATTGTGTGATTTCACTGACAACGATGGGATACCGACATCTGTTTGAAAACTCAGAGCGTAACTACACAGTTTTTGTTTTATTTATTTATTACGGAATTGACAGGGACGTGTACAGTAATTAACTTGCTGTAAATGCCCCAGATTAGCCAAAGGTGTTTTTCATCCCTTTGTCCCCTTGCCAGATCTTAAAATTGTCTCCCTAAAAAACACACAACAATAAGAAAAAATTACAGTCGACAATGCAAATGGAAAAAGCAGTAACAAGATACTCTTTACAACCCGGTGATAAATACAGCGGACAAATGTAATACAGACATTTGAAAATAAAAAAAAGAAACCATCGCATATATAGATATATAGAGGCATGTTCACTAACATCTCATTAAACCAAAGGCACAGCTCTAATAAAAAAAGTGTGGAATATGTTTACGTATCTAGTTTACTCTAGAAGAGTTACATTAGGAGGTAATATAGACACTGTCGAAATTTGTGGTATTGAGTCCCTTGTTTTTAATTCCAAATCACAGCTTAACAACGCTATGACTGAAAGAAAACTTGTTTTGTTGATGACTGCAGAGTAGGCAGCAGCTGTTGTCTGTGCTGGCAGTTGTCGCTGCTGCAGCTGTTGTCGGGCAGATGTGGTTGTACGCAGTGGTTTGTTTGTGGGGCAGCTGCAGTTTTATAGGCCGCTGTTTATCGTTGTGGAGCAAATTGTTGTGGCAGCTGTGGTTGTCGATGGGACCGATGTGGTTGTTGTTCGGGGCAGTTGTTGTTGTTGCTAGCTGCCCGCTGGGTTGTTTGGACAGCTGTCAGTTGGTTGTTAGGGGCAGTTTTTAACTGGTGTTGGAGCAGTGGATGGTTTGAGAGCTGTGCTGTATTTGGAGCTTCTGGGTTTTCGCTTGCTGTAGCTTTTGATGTTTCAGCTGTGGTTGGTTGTTGTTGCATTTGTTACTGGTGCATGCTGTGGCCATTGGTGGCCCACTGTGGTTGTGGTTGCTGAAGGGGTGCTTGTTTTGTGTTGCAGTTAGTTCGGACAGCTGTTTGTTGTAGGGCAGACCGTGGTTATTACTGCAGATATATATACACACATATATACATATATACGGTGTATATATATGTATTAATATATACAAATATAACACAAACAAACACACATCCATTTTAAAACAATTTGTAAAATATAATTTCAACACCAATGCAATCTCTGTTTTGAAAAAATTAAACAAATATGAATCAAAGGCTATTTCTTGCCTTTGATGCATGTTGGACTAATTTAAGACATGAAAATACTCACAGGTTATGATTCTCAGCTTGAATCTCATCCACCGATGTCAATGAAAATGTGACGTTTTGCGACTCCAGACATACTTTATAGGAAAAGTACCTGAGGTGACCTCAGTCTGACGACAATGGCAATGAAATATGTGCACATGTGAGTGATGGCTCATGGGCTCATAGGTGTGATCATGCACAATTAAAACAACCATCGCGTATTTAGGGATGCTTTCACTCGCCATACACGTACTGTCACATTCTTCTGAAGTGACATGTCCCAATTAAACGGACTGGGACTGTGTGTCCTTTGTTAGTGTTGTACATCATTTACCTCATTGTGGTCCTTGTAGTCATTGTAGTATTTCAGATCAACTGTCCTGTTTCTAGCTTATGTTGTGCATTATATGTATCTTGTTTAAAAGATCTTTCCAATAATATGAAGTGTGCATTAACTTCCATCTGATTTTCCATCCATCCATTACAGCCATCCTTCACTGTTTTTAAGTTGTTCCAATGTCAATTTTTCCTTATTGTAGAGCACTTTGTGCTACATTTCAGGTGTCATAATATATTTATATAGTGTATTACTATCATCAAAAATGCCATATCAATTTGACCCTCATGTTGTCGAAGTTGAAATACAGGTGAATACGGTGGTCGACACGGGCAAAC
>NC_045739.1:24790555-24793283 GCF_008692095.1 Etheostoma spectabile | reverse complement strand
GCCCTGCAACGGCAGAAAACACATGCAAATAGACAAAACACGAGCAAATTAAGAAAACAACTTAATTAATTTGACAACACATGTGCAGCATTCCGCAAACGCACTGCATATAACTAACCTAGCTCTGGGGAGTCATTCCCCGGAGTCCTTATGTTCTTATTTTCCCAGCATGTTCCTTCGGCTCAGGGATGCTCCAAAATCATGGTAGCAGCTGTCGCCTTGGTCCCGCTCCACGTTCTGCGGTGCCATGTTCATCTCTACACTCTGCGGTGCCCAGCACATCCTGCTGTGCCTTCAATGCCGCACAGTGCCCTGCTTGCCATGAACTACCACAAAGAACTGCTACAAACTACTATTTTTTTCATTTTTTGTTAATTTCCACTAACCCCAACCGGCCCGTCAACGCCGCCTACCAAGAGCCTGGGTCTGTCCCAGGTTTCCTGCCTAAAAGGAAGTTTTTCCTCGCCACTGTCGCCCTGTTGCTTGTTCTGGAAGAGACTACTAGAACTGTTGGGTCCTTGTAAATTTGGAGTGTGGTCTAGACCTGCTCTATCTGTAAAGTGTCTTGAGATAACTCTTGTTATGAATTGATAAATAAAATTGAAATTGAAATTGAAATTGAAATATACACACAACGCAACCAAATACATAAACACACTGCATATACACACAACGCAACCAAATACATAAACGCTGCATATACACACAACGCAACCAAATACATAAACGCTGCATATACACAACACAACCAAATACATAAACGCTGCATATACACACAACACAACCAAATACATAAACGCTGCATATACACACAACACAACCAAATACATAAACGCTGCATATACAAACAACACAACCAAATACATAAACACCCTGCAGCACGTTGGCTGAATGCTGCACATGTGTTGTCAAATTAATGAAGTTATTTTGTCTATTTGCATGTGTTTTCTGCAGTTGCAGGGCGTTTGCCCGTGTCGGCCACCGTAGGTGAAAAATGTTTGAAAAAGTGGCAAAATGGATGAAAAAACCCCACCAAAAAATACAAAAAACGTCATGAAAAAAACTTTTAAAAAGCAACAAAAGCGTTGAGATAAGAGAAAAAAAAATTAAGTGGTCACAGGGACGACAACACGAGGGTTATGGACTTAACCCTCATGTTTTCCTCATGTTGTTCCTCATGTCGTCCTTACTGTTGTCCCGCATTTGTCCTCATGTTGCCCTATTTCATGTTCTTTTTAATTCCCCAAAATAACATGATTGTTCCACCCAACTCTTTGCCAGTACAAATCTCTACTTTTCATTAATTTGGGTCTTATTCAATTTTATGCATTTGAAACAAATGGAAGTGGTTTTGAATAGTATTTATAAAGTTGAACATTTCCCAGTCTGTGATCATCCTCACAACATCCACTCCAGTACCTCTTCAGCCTATTGGAGCCTGAGCCCGCAGAGGGTGCTGCTGCTGGTGGAAGACGTCCCGCCTTGTCCCGGTCCCCAAGAAAGTCGACTCCATCTGGCCTCAAGGACTCCCGCCAGTGGCTCTCACATCCATGTGATGAAGGCACTGGAGAGGCTGGTCTTGGCTACCTGAGGCTGCAGGTGGGTTCTTCTCTCTGGACCCTCTACAGTTTGCCTACCAGCCTGGTCTGGGAGTGGACGACGCTGTCGTCTATCTTCTGCAGCGAGCTCATCTGCCCCTGGATGGCGGTGGCGGCACGTGAGACACATGTTTTGATTCCTCCAGTGCAGGGGTCTTCAACGTTTTCCCAGGCCAGGACCCCCAACTGATGGCGAGATGGAGCGGGGATCCCCTAATTATATATTTTGCATAAAATTGTGTTTATCAAACTGGTCCTACAGTGCCATGTGTGCATTGATGACTGAAGGACATCTTCTGCCTCCATTATCTTTTTACCTAAGTGTTTAATCATGTTAATGTGGGATTTAAAGACATTTCAATTAGTGAAAAAAATTGGCAGGGGGGGGGGGGGGGGGGGGATATAAAAAAAAAGTCTAATCACCAAACTTTCGCGACCCCCATGCAGTACCTCCGCGGACCCCCCTAGGGTTGCTGACGCCCCTGTTGAAGACCCCTGCTCCAGTGCATTCACACCATCCAGCCTCTCTCCTTGTGAGAAGCTGCGGCTGATGGGTTCCGTAAATCCACAGTCCCCTGGATCACTGACTACCTGACAGACAGACCACATTTTGTTCTGCCTGGCCGTGTTCTGTCTGATGTGTGGATGAGGGTAACGGGGGCCCACAGGGGACTGTGGGTCTCCTTTTCGGGTTCACCTTGTACACCGCAGAGCTTCCGTACAACTCAGAGTCCATTGTCACCTACAGAGGTTTCTGATGACTCTGCAGTTGTTGGGTGTATCAGGGATGGACAGAGGGGGGGGGAAGAACAGGGCACTGGTGGGTGACTTTGTGGGTGGCCTGGTGAGAACCCCTGCTGCTGAACTGATAAGACCAGGAGGTGGTGATTGACTTCAGAGGAAGGGAACGACTCCGCAGCCCCTTTGCATCCTGGGAAGTTGACGTGGAACAACAAACTCCCCAAGAAGTCGACTCCATCTGGCCTCAAGGACTACCGCCCAGTGGCTCTCACATCCCATGTGATGAAGGCACTGGAGAGGCTGGTCTTGGCCTACCTGAGGCTGCAGGTGGGTTCTTCTCTGGACCCTCTACAGTTTGCCTACCAGCCTGGTCTGGGAGTGGACGACGC
>NC_045739.1:24790445-24790545 GCF_008692095.1 Etheostoma spectabile | reverse complement strand
CTTCTGCAGCGAGCTCATCTGCACCTGGATGGCGGTGGCGGCACTGTGAGAATCACATGTTTTGATTCCTCCAGTGCAGGGGTCTTCAACGTTTTCCAGG
>NC_045739.1:24788017-24790435 GCF_008692095.1 Etheostoma spectabile | reverse complement strand
CCAAACTGATGGCGAGATGGAGCGGGGATCCCCTAATTATATATATTGCATAAAATTGTGTTATATCAAACTGGTCCTACAGTGCCATGTGTGCATTGATGACTGAATATGTTCTTGTTTAAAAGACTTTCCAATAATATAAGTGTTCATTAACTTCCATCTGATTTTCCATCCATCCATTACAGCCATCCTGCACTGTTTTAAGTTGTTCCAATGTCAATTTTTCCCTTAGTGTAGAGGCACTTTGTTCTACATTTCAGGTGTTCATAATATATTTTCTAGGTATTCTATCAATCAAAATGCCATATCAATTTGACCCCTCATGTTGTCTAGTTGAAATACATATTAGAATAACGGTGGTCGACACGGGCAACGCCCTGCAACGGCAGAAACACATGCAAATACCAAACACGAGCAAATTAAGAAAACAACTTAATTAATTTTACACCCTGGTGAGCATTCAGCAAACGCACTGCATATACTACCCTCGCTCTGGGGAGTCATTCCCCGGATTCCTTATTGCTTATTTTCCCAGCAGTTCCTTCCGGCGCCGATGCTCAATCTGGTAGCAGCTGTCGCCTTGGTCCCGCTCCACGTTCTGCGGTGCCTGTTCATCTGCTCATACACTCTGCGGTGCCCACAATCCTGCTGTGCCTTGCAATGCCCACCAGTGCACTGCTTGCATGAACTACCACAAAGAACTGCTACAAAGCTACTATGTTTTCTATTTTGTTTTCCACTAACCCCCAACCGGCCCGTCGACCCGCTACCCAGCCTGGGTCCTGCCAGGTTTCGGCCTAAAAGGAAGTTTTTCCTCGCCACTGTCGCCCTGTTGCTGTTTCTGGAAGAGACTACTATAACTGGTGGGTCCTTGTAAATTTTGGAGTGTGGTCTAGAAGACCTCTTATCTGTAAAGGGTCCTTGAGATACGCGTGTTATGCATTGATAAATAAACTGAAATTGAATTGAAATTGAAATATACACACAAAACTGCCACCACACATAAACACACTGCTATACACACCGCCAACCAAATCATAAACGCTGCTATCACACAAGCCACCAAATACATAAAACGCTGCATATACACAACAACAACAAATACATAACGCTGCATATACACACAACACAAACCAAATAACATACCTGCTATACACACAACACACCATACATAACGCTGCATATCAAACAACACAACCAAATCCTAAACACATGCAGCACTGTTGGATGAATGCTGCACATTGTTTTCAATTAAGGAAGTTATTTGTCTATTTGCATGTGTTTTCTGCGTTGCAGGGCGTTTGCCCGTGTCGGCCACCGTAGGTGAAAAATTTTGAAAAAGTGGCAAATGGATGAAACACCCACCAAAAATACAAAAAACGTCATGAAAAAACTTTTAAAAAGCACAAAACCGCGGTGAGTAAAGAAAAAAAAAGTAGGGTCACATGACAAACACAACACGAGGGTTATGGACTTACCCTCATTTTTCCTCATGTGTCCTCATGTCTCTATGTTGTCCGCATGTTTTGTCCTCATGTGGCCCTAATTTCACTGTTCTTTTTAATTTCCCCAAAATAACATGATTGATTCACCCAACCTCGTTGCAAGTCCAAATCTCTTACGTGACTTTCATTACTTTTTGGTCTTATCACTTTTATAGCATTGAAAACAAATGAGTGGTTTTGAAATAGTATTGAAGTAAAAGTTGACATATTCCAGTCTGTGATCATCCATCAACTCCATCCAGTACCTCCTCATCCTATGAGCCTGAAGGCCAGCAGAGGGTGCTGCTGCTGTGGAGACTCCCGCCCGCCCTGTCCCGTCCCCAAGAAGTCGACTCCATCTGGCTAAGACTACCGCCGCCCAAGTGCTCTCACATTCCATGTGATGATAGGCCTGGAGAGTGGGTACTTGCCTAACTGAGGAGCTGGCGTGAGTTCTGTCTCTGACCCTCTACAGTTTACCTAATAGCCTGGTCTGGAGGGACGACGCTTGTCGCTATCTTCGCAGCGAGCGTCCATTCTGCACCTGGATGGGTGGGGCACTGGAGATCACATGTTTTGATTCTCCAGTGCAGGGGTCCTTCCACGTTTTCCAGGCCAAGGAACCCCAAACGATGGCTAATGGAGCGGGGATCCCCTAATTATTATATTGCATAAAATTGTTTTATATCAAACGGGTCCACAGTGCATGTTGCATTGATGACTGAAAGACATTTCTGCCTCCCTTGTACTGTTCTAACTTGTGTTAGTTCATGTTATGTGGATTTAAGACATTTCAATTATTAAAAAAATGCAGGGGGGGGGGGGGGGAATATAAAAAAAAGTCTAATCACCAAAACTTCGCGTACCCCCATGCAGTCCTCCCGCGGACCCCCTAGGGTTGCTGACCCCCTGTTGAAGACCCCTGCTCCAGTGC
>NC_045739.1:24773419-24787992 GCF_008692095.1 Etheostoma spectabile | reverse complement strand
AGACATCTCTGCCTCCCTTTACTGTTCCTAATTGTGTTTAATCATGTTATGGGATATTTAAGAGACATTTCAATATAGTGAAAAAAATTGAGGGGGGGGAGGGGAAGGGGGCGGTGGAACTGGGAATATAAAAAAAATAGATATAATCAACCCCCCCCAAACACTGTTCGTCAATCCCCACCCCCATGCAGCTACTCTTCCTGCGGACACCCCTAGGGTTGCTGAACCCCCTGTTGAAGACCCCTGCTCCAGTGCATTCAACACCATCCAGCCTCTTCTACTGTGTGAGAAGTCTGTCTGATGGGTGCCGTACGTCCACCAGTCCCCGGGATTCCCTGACTACCTGACAGACAGACCACAGTTGTGGTCTGCCTGGACCGTGTTCTGTCTGATGTGTGGTGAGGGTAACGGGGGCCCACAGGGGACTGTGGTGTCTCCTTTCGTTCACATTGTACACCAGGCGACTTCCAGTACAACTCAGAGTCATGTCACCTACAGAAGGTTTTCTGAGACTCTGCAGTTGGTGGGTGTATCAGGGATGGACAGGAGGGGGGGGAGAACGGGCACTGGTGGGTGACTTTGGATGGGTTCCTGGTGAGAACCCCTGCTGCTGAACATGGATCAAGACCAGAGAGGTGGTGATTGACTCAGGAGGAAGGAACGACTCCGCAGGCCCCTTTGCATCTGGGAAGTGACGTGGACATGGTGGGAGGACAGATACCGGGTGTCAGGCTGAACTGGAAGACCACAGCACTGCGTTAGAAGATAGGGGATGAGTCAGACTCTAGTTTCCTGAGGAAGCTGAGATCTTCAACGTGTGCGAGCAGAATGTTGGAGATGTTTTCTACCAGTTGTTTGTGGCCAGCGCTCTGTCTCCTCCGCCATCTGCTGGGGGGGGGGGGGGGGGGGGCAGCCAGCATCGGCGCCCTGCGACTACTCAACAGAACTGAACCCAACTTGATCTAACAAGTATAGGCTGGCTCGAGTGATTTTTTTTTCCTGTGTCTGTCAAACATGACACTTTGTTTGCAATGCGTTTGTGGTGATGAGTGATGGTCACTGAAATATGCGGTTATCTATCATGGTAACCCTGAACCACCAACTCTGCCACCCACTCAGGGCGTTCCCAACTTAGTGTGACTCAGCTCCCTGACCTCTCCACCCCACCTGTCCAACAGAGGAGCAGCTCCACCCTCTCCACCCCACAATGGTCCACAGAGGATGCAGCTTCACTCCTCACCCACATGGCCAACGAGGAGAGCTTCACCCTCTCACCCCCACTTGTCCACCAGAGGAGCAGCTCCTCTAAGAGGCTCCGACAGTTTAAATGCCGCATGGACAGCCATACAGGAAATCATTCCTACCACAGGCAATAAAACTCTCTGACGCGTCCTCACTGGGTGAGATAAACTTTTAGAAACACCACCCTACTGCACTAAGGGCAACCGGCACAATTGGTTTATTTACATTTTGAACTTTAGCAATTATTAAGCGTTGCACATTTTGTTTTCCCCTCCTGTATGTATTTAAATATTTGTTCTTATTTTTATTCTTATATTTTATTCCTATTATTATTTTATTATTATTTTCATGAAACTGTGTTAATTATATTTTTTACTAAACCTAATTTATATTTATAGTCTGTGTTGTGTGACACGTGTACGTGTACTGCTGTCACCACCATAATTTCCATTTTTGGGATCAATAAATATCTTCTAGCTATCAGCATCTACTATCTATCTATCTACTATCTATTCCTTTAATTTTAGTAGTCTTAAATAATTCGTAAGTTCTGCTTTTTCTAACTCAAACATTTAGTGTAATTCCTTTAAATGAGGTTTTATTGACCATAAATTCCAAAATAACTACATTAAAGTATGTGTTACGTAGTGTTTGAAAACGTCAAAAAAAGTGACAAACATTGAAACAAAAGCATCAAAAATTTTGAAAAATGGGAAAAAAAAACTAAGAAATGTTAAAATCAGATAAAAACGTTAACAAAAATGTTTGATTTTCAATTTTTCTTTTGACGGAAGACAACACGGGGTTAAACAACATGAAGTATCAGAGCATCAGTTATCCAACTTATGTATGTTATTGGAATATTACTTTCTTAATAACTACTTTGGTGTCCTCAGTCTCATTCTGCTGAATGGACACCCTTCTTCCTCAGGACTCTTTCCTCCCCCACGTTGTGCTGACTCTCGTATAAATGCTTTTCGAGAATTTACCCTTGTACATGTAAACGTCTAATCCCTACTGACAGAGCTACTACGCCCCCCGGCCCCCCCCCCCCCCCCCAACCGCCCACTCGTTGCCCCCCAATAGCCAATCCCATCCTGTCTCTAAGATAACTTGGTTGCCCCCCTGTGACGCCGTGGAGATGTGGTAGACTTGGGGACAGTGGTCAATGACCTCCATGGCACTCCTCCTTAAAATTTACTGTCAATTTACTAGTAACTCTTTTTAATTAAATTATTATTGTGTATCAAGGTGTGTCTCTATACTTTTTCCTCTCATGACCTAGCCTCTCAACAGTCTAAATGAATTTCCCCATTTGTGGATTCATAAGGTTTTAAATATGAAGACTGTTGTGATGAGCCTGAAAAACACTCGAGAAGCTTTTACCTGGACAAGTCTGCTGAAACCTGCACGTTCCTGTTGAAGCAGAATAGCTGATATTTCATAAAATACAACCAACATTTGGTGTATATATAATATATATAGTAATATTAAATTATGGTGACAACTCCAATACTTGGCAAAAACATTATTGTAAACCTTTTGTTATCAGGTGATGACAACATAAGTTAATTTTAATATTATTAGACAGATTCACTCACTGGCCTCTGAATCAAAACACGGTAGTTATCACAGGCATTTGGATTAATTCCAAACACCTCCAACAGTGCCAGTGTGCAAACCTACCTCAGTAAACCAGCACTTAGCATTCGCTTGTACATTATAACCAAAAATCCTTCCTTTCAGTGATTCATGCACAGGAGAGAAACTGCACTCTCCCTCAGCACCTGAGTAGAGAACAGGTGTCAGCACAGCCACGACAATGGAGATGAGACTGTTTGGTTGATGAGGGCGGGGAGGTGGTCGATTTGTAGTTGTGTTGGTAGTGCTACGGTATTGCTGTAGGTGCGCGTGGTACCCTGCGTGGTACCTGATGCTGGGTACCTGCTGCTGTGGTACCTGCCTGCTGTGGATTACCTCTCTGGGTCTTGCTGTGGTACCTGCTGCTGTGGTACCTGCTGCTGTGGTACCTGCTGCTGTGGTACCCTCGCTGCTGTGTACATGCATGCTGTGGTACGGCTTCTGTGTTACCTGCTGCTGTGGTACCTGCTGCTGTGTCGGTACTGCGTCGGTGTTACCCTTCATGCTGCTGGTACCTGCTGCTGTGGTTTACTGCTTTGTGTACCTGCGTGCTGTGTTACCTGCTGCTGTGGTTACCTCTGCTGTGGTACCTGCTGCTGTGGGTACCTGCCTGCTCTGTTACGGCTGCTGTGGTACTGGCTGTGTGGTTTACTCTGCCTTGCTGTGGTACCTCTGCTGTGAGTACCTGCTGCCTGGGTACCAACTCCTGCTGTGGTACTGCCTGTGAGTTTGCCAGAAGCTGTTTTGAGGAGAATTTGTTAGTTCAGTTTCATATTTGCAACAACATTAATTTCGGTTGCAAGTTTCTCTTACCAACGAACAGAAGGAGAGGAAACAATCTTTGCAATCATGGTGACATGGTGTCGTTTCTCTTTCTCGGCTCTCTGACCTCTAAAAATAAATTGGTGTACGTTCAAATGTTTTTTTGTGAGTGGATTGCTGGTTGTGCTTCTGTTGGATGTCATCTCTGAGCTGCAAACTTAAAATAACTTAAAGTATGCTTATTGAATATTGAAACCACACAACGACACACACAGCTGCGGCTCGTTTTGCTCTGCTATAGATTTGAGGAATGATTGACTATAACTATTATAAGTATTACCTATTGATGTCTAAAAACATTTCTCTGGGAGCTATTCACATACATTTCATAAATATAATGCATAAAATATATACTTTTTGCAGTTGTCAAAACTTTGTTGACACACTTTTTGGGGATAATGACCCATTAAAAAGTTGAGAATCCTGGTTTTAAATACATACCCACACAAATATATTATATGTATGAATAAATTACGTATAATAGTTAATAGTCAATCATTCCTCAATCTATAGCACAAGCAGAAAACAGCAGTAACACAAACAACACACACACTTCATTTACAAAAAATAAAATGATGTACAAACATAATTTCAACATCAATACAATCTCTGTCTTGGAAAAAAAAGAATTGCCTTTGATGCATGTTGGACTAATTTAAGACTGAAAATACTTACAGGTTATAATTCTCAGCTTGAATGTCATCCACCGAGGTCAAGGAAAATGTGACGTTTTATGATTCTAGATACACTTTTATAGGCCAAGTACCTGAGATGACCAGTCTCAAGACAATGGCAATGAAATATGTCAACATGTGAGTGATGGCCTAGTGAAAGGTGTGATCATGCACAATTAACAACACCATCGCGTATTTAGGAGGGTTTCACTCGCCATACACGTACTGTCACATTCTTCTGAAGTGACATGTCCCGATTAAACGGACTGGACTGTGTGTCCTTTGTTAGTGTTGTACACATTTACGTCATTGAGTTGTTGTATTATTCGATCAACTGTCAGTTTCTAGCTTATGTTGTGCATTATCCAGTATGTATCTTATTTTAAAAATGTACTGTTTAACATGGAGGTGTATTATCTTCCATCTGATTTCCCATCCATCAATCACAGCCATCCTTACTGTTTTGATGGTGCTTAGTTTTTTGAATAATTTAGTAAAAGTTGACATATTCCAGTCTTGATACCATCCAACTTCCATTCCTTTTAATTGAGTCTAATATTCCTAATTTCTGCGTTTTTCAACTCAAACATTAGTTTAATTTCCTATAAATGAGGTTTTATTGACCATAGATTCCAAAAATAACTCAAAGTAATCAGTCAGTCTCGTAGAAATGCTTTCGAGAATTTAAAGAATGATATCTAAAACATGGCCTTTAACCTCAGAGGGTTAATCCATTTTAGCCAGAGTGTCCGCCCCCACTATTCTACACTCACTCAAGGTTATTAGGAAACACATACTAATTACTGTGTTTTTCACCCCCTTTTGCCTTCAGAACGGCTTAATTCTACTGGCATTGATTCAACAAGGTGCTGAACAGCATTCTTTTAAACGTTGGCCCATATTGATAGGATGGCATCTTGCAGTTGATGGAGATTTGTGGCATGACATTCCAGGCACACGCTCCCGTTCCACACAACCCAAAAGATTGCTCTATTGGGTTGAGATCTGGTGACTGTGGGTCATTTTAGTCCAGTGAACTCATCGTCATGTTCAAAGAAACCAATTTGAATGATGTGAGCTTTGTGACCTGGTGCTTTCCTGCTGGAAGTAGCCATCAAGATGGGTACTGGTGCCATAAGGGATGACTGGTCAGAAACATGCTCAAAAAAAAACAAGCAGGTAGGCCGTGGCATTTTAAACCTGTCCCAATTGGCACTAAGGGCCTAAAGTGTCCAAGAAAACATTCCCCCCACACATTACACCACCACCACCCCCTGCACAGTGGTAGCAAGGCATATGGAACCATGTCTCCATTCTGTTTACGCCAAAATTCTGCCTCTACCGTCTGAATTATCTCAACAGAAATCGATGACTCTCAGACCAGCAACATTTTTCCAGTCTTCAACTGCTCCATTTTGATAAGCTCTGCAAATTGGGCCCCTTTTCCCATTTTAGGAAGATGATTGTACCCCGGTGGGTTCTTCTGCTGTTGTAGCGCACCTCCCCTCAAGGTTGTGGGTGTTGTGCTTCACAAATGCTTTGCTGCATACCTCGGTTGGTAACGAGTGGATATTTCAGTCAAAGTTGCTCTCTATCAGCTTGAGATCAGTCGGCCCATTCTCCTCTGACCTCTAGCATCACAAAGGCATTTTTCGCCCACAGACTTGCTGCATGCGGGATGTTTTCCCCTTTTCACCAGACCATTCTTTGTAAACCCTAGAACCGGTTGTGCGTGAAAATCCATTACCTGAGCAGATTATACTGATAGCACCAACACCCATGGCCACGCTCAAAATTGGCTGTAATTCCCTTTCTTTCCCATTCTACATTCAGTTTTGGAGTTCAGGAGATGGTCTGGACCAGGACCACACCCGTAAATGCATTGAAGCAACTGCCATGTGTTGGTTATAGTACAATTGCATTGAACGGTTCCTAATAATCCTTTAGGTGAGATGTACGTATATGGATAGAACATTTCATACAAGATGTCCTCTGCACTTGATGTACATGCTGGCCACTAGGCGCAAGACTGCAGCTTGAACCTGAACATATTAGCATTCTCACAGGTTTGACTACCTCTCCAGCCTCTGTGGAGAAAATTAAATTGCCTTCATTTCAACTGTATACAAATCTCAATCCACCTACCTTTTAGTCTGGTAATGCAGCACAGTTTGTTTTCCTCATTTTGGATCGGAAAGAATTTTACACACTACCCACAATCCAGAGGGCTTGGCACACGGGAGCGACACTTGGCCTGGATCTGCTGGGTCTACAGGTCCTCTTGTGAAGGACAAGGCTCCACACTATAGCGCGAGGGCGATCAATGTGTGTGTAACCAAGGAAGTATGGTGTCCACCATCGTATCGCTGCGTAACAACTGACACGGCAGCCTTTCCCAGAAAACCGAGAGAGAGAGAGAGAGATAGATAGGTATTTTCATTTTTCATCATTTATTATACAGGAATGTAGAAAATATTGGTAGGATGGAAACGCACATTGTTTATTTTTGATTTTGTAATACACATTTTCTCCAATATAATACACTTTCTATTACGGCAAAGATTTGGATAGTCGTCGTGGAAACATTAGGTCATGTGCAGGACTGGGGGGATTTCTTTTTTCACGAACTGTATAAAAGCCCAATACACATGCAAAAGATATCTTCAACTTCTCAAAGCAAAGCTCAATGTACATCAGCTAACAGGAAACAGAACAGAAATAACAGCAATACACCAGTGGATGTGTTACAGCAATAAGTTTCAATTATGTCTCTATCTCAAAACCAGCCGTCCAAATCTTAACTAAGTACCAACGGTTGGCATACATGTGTGTTTAAAGGATACATGCATTTAACCAAATGAAAGGCAGCGAATGGCAGTAGAGGAAGCGAAGTGACGGACTCTGATCCAATGGAAATGAATAGTCAGAGTGACAGCAGATCTAGGACCAATGGAACGTGTGGGCAACGATGGCAGAGGAGGGGGGTGGGCAATCCGGGCCCCGCCTCTAGACCTGCCCACCAATCTCTCTCTCTCTGTCGTCATGCTACGTGCAAACCCATGATGGGCACGAGGGTGGGGGGCACCCCGCCCCCCGCCTCTAGACCTGCCCCACCAGTGGCTCCTCGTTCTCTCAGTCTCTCGTCGTCCGTCTCTCGCTCTCCCCTCTCTCGCTCCTCTCATCTTCTGCTCTATCTCCTCTTTCTGTTGCTATTTGTAAACTAAGATGGATTCTGATTGTCTGTCAGTGTTCTATTCGTTCATCAATGGCTCTTGAAAATTGGTCCACAACGACATTGTTCTCCACTGTTCTTTATGGTTGTAGGTGTTGACGCGTAGGCCCTTGAGTGTATATATAAATAAGAATATATATAAATATTCACAGATAACAGTGGTTTAGACATGATTAAGATTAATCTATCCTTATCCCCACAAGGGGAAATTCAATTTTACACTCTGTTTTTATCACACAGGCCCTACTAAACACACATTCTCGTGCCTACACAGCACTAACTGAGAGATGTTCAGAGTGTGTGGTTTGTGTGTGTGGGGGTGTCCATGGAAAAGCGCCCCAAGCAGATTGGTTGTTCGTGTGCCTTGCTCAAGACCACCTTGGGGGCCCTCTCCAGCTACCATTCCCCCACCATACTTTTGGTCCGCATATGACTTGGAACCAGCGCCCTCCTTTCCCACCCACCTTGACGCTCATAGTCGTATTATTGGGAGGTTTGTTAGTTGGAAAAAACACGGACAACATATCCGGTTTGATCATTTCGGTGTTAGGACTTGTTGCTAGACGGGATTTTTAGGTTTCCTGGAGATTTCAAAACAGTATGTGATTGGCTGGATCTCCAGGTAGATCGCTGAGTCCCGGGGTCACGCCTAGTGAGAAGAACACAGAGTGAATTGGAGACTTTGGGCGTGTTTACAGAACATCCTTTCATCAGTATTTGTGTATGCGAGGCATCCGGTTTTGGTGTTTTGTCCCACATGCACCTGGGAGAGCTACAGGTTGCCTCACCATGGATTAGTCGAGACAGCTCCAGGTCACTTTGAAATCATAATGAAAAAATGTGGTTTAACAACATTTATTGCCGAGGGGGTCAAAGTCCCGAAGGCCAGCAAACTACCATCAGGAACCTGTTGCATGTCGTTCCTTGTTTGATTGTTTTTTGTGTATTTTGCGGTGTATTTGTGTACTATACGTGGTTGTGTGTATTTGCAGTGGGTTCTAATCTGGGTCGATGGTTTCTAGGTCTGAAGATGTTTTCTCTGATTGTGTTTTG
The DNA here is from genome assembly GCF_008692095.1 of Etheostoma spectabile. NCBI lineage: Eukaryota > Metazoa > Chordata > Actinopteri > Perciformes > Percidae > Etheostoma > Etheostoma spectabile. Next base: position 24,779,328 of record NC_045739.1, on the reverse strand, counting down.
TGTATTTGTGTGTGTTCTTATTACTTTCGGCCTCTGTCATAATCACGACACGTACATAAGAACTAGACCCGACATTGTAGTAAAAGTAGCAAATTCCTCTATCAAAAAAGTTACTAAGTTATGCTCTTTAAATCAACACTCTTAACCGCTACGTGGTGGTCTTCTCTTTCCCGTCAACTGTAAAACATCACACTTTTATTGATGCTTTTAATCATGTTTTTATACTTTTCTTACGTTTTCAACACTACGTTAACACGTATCAATTTTAAGTTTTCCAGTTTATTTTGAAATTAGTTCAACAACCCTCATTATAGAAATTATACCTCTGATGTCTAGTTAGAAAGCATAAATTAGGAATATCTTGATGACTAAATTAAATGAATGGGATGTTGAATGATGATCACAGACTGGCATATGTCAACTTTTACTCACACTTATTCAAAAACACGTTCCAATTTGTTTTCTAATGCTATAAAATTGAATAGACCCAAAATTACATGAAGTACAGATTTGGTACTTGAACAAGACATTGGTGGATCAAATCATGTTGTTTTGGTGTAAAGAACTATGCCATGAAGACATCATGAGACTATACAACATGGAGGGTTAAGTGAAGTACGACAGAATTCAACTTTTTTTTTGACTTTAAGTAGTGCAAGTAGTTTCATTTATAAATGCACTACTCAAGCACTGAAGAAGTGCATGTTTGTGTTTTTATGTAGTTATGAAGAAAACAGAGAAAATTTGGAAGATCCAAGCCTAAAGGACTCCTGGTTCCTTTCTTCCTTACACCAACACGCTGTGAACAGCAGTCAAACGTTGGGGTTTATATTAAGATTGGCTTGGTGGATTATAGACGTAGATTTGTTATTGACTCATCAAATATCACATGCTGTAAGTCAGTGGCTTGTTGACATTTCCATTGGTTAGTTAATTTCCTATCCTGGGCCTGGGACAAATTCAAACGGTTTTAAAGAGACTTACTGGATTTAAAACTTGTCCATTTGCAACTTACAATAACGAGCCGGCTGTCCTCAATTACCTGTAAAACCTTCATCTCCGGTTTATCCTGCAATCCATCTTGTGTGTGTGTGCGTGCGTGTGGTGCGTGTGTGTGTGTGTGTGTGTGTGTGTTGTGTGTGTGGTGTGGGTGTTGTTGTGTGTGTGTGTTTGCCGTGTGTGTGCTGTCCCCCCAAGGAACCAGCCAAGGGGAACTGGCGCCAGAGGACCGCACTATTAGCGTAGCCCCGCCACATGCAGAGAGCCGACAGGTGAATGAAACAACAGCAGCGGCGCTTCCAAGTAAAAATTGATGACTCATCATTGATTTAAATGTTTAAAGAGTGGCAGGACGTCCTTGCCCCGACATGCGTGTATCATTTTGTTGGTGCTGTGTGAATGTTCGTCACACACGTTCTCGTCTCTACTCCCGCCAGTCGTGGCTCTCCGGTCCATACTGACCACAAGCTGGCACGTGGCTTGTATTTGTGGTGATGCCCTAAATGTTGTCGGCTGTATATTGCAACGTTCTGTAACACACTTTCAGCTAGCGCGTGCTTCTGAGGTTTGCTCTGTATCCTCAGTTATTGCTCCTAGAATCTTTGTCCACCCCCATCCTCCATCCCTTGCTCCCAGGGCCGGATAAGAGCTTTGAGACAGCCTTCACTAAGGAAAGGCCCAGAACGACTTCCGGGTCGCCCGAGGAGCTGTTAAATAGGAAAGAGAAAGCCCAGGTCACTTGTCTACTTTTGACCATTTGTGCTGAAGGCAGACACTGTAAAGATTCAAGCCATTAAAAACTAAGAAACGGTTTAAAGTGGTGCAAATAGGGCTCCTATTCAGTAGGCTGTGGTTAGCAGATCACTCTATGTCCAGGTAATTGGGGGGGGGGCAGTGATGTTAACGGACGAAGGGGTGATGGTTGTGATAGATGTTTCCCTCCTCCCAGCTGATTCAACACACACCTTTTGGTTTGCCCCCGTCTTAACTCAATTTGGTCATCGTCCAAACTTTATCCAAAGTCAAAATTCAAATTCGCCCTGTTCCGTTGATTTCATATTTGTTTTCCAAATGAACGATTAACCCTTGTGTTGTCCTCCGGTCAAATTGACCCGTGTCAAACGTGTTTTTTGTATCAGAATACTAAGATTTCTTTCACCCAAGTTGCCCGAAAATACATGTATGATTCCGTTCTTCAAGTAAAGTAGATTACTTTCATATTGATTTTTTTGGTGTTTTATTCATCTATAGCGTTTGAATTCTTTTCTAATGGGTTTCCCAAACATATCCCGGACTAAACTTGGACATCTACCCCCTCAACGCCACTCTCGATCTTAACTATTAGGTCAAAATAATTCCCATCATTTCTCGCCTTTTTAACGAAACATTATGCATAGTTTGATGTAATGCGATTTTCTGACCATGAATTCCAAGGATAAAGTGTAAAACCCTTGTTGATTAGACCAGCTCAGGTTTTGTAGAAAAAAACGAACCCAAAGCTGGAAAAAATTGGTTTTCTGTCAAGCAAATTTTCCTAATTAACTGGATGCATGATACAGTATACAGTTCCCGTTTTTTTTGCAGGTACGTTAACGAATGAATTGATTGCTTTTTATGAATTTAAGTGTTTTATTTAATTAATAGTTTTAAAAAAAAACGTATCCTGACTACACTTTGTGAGAAAGTGAGTCCGTGATTCACCAACATCCTGTGATCTTTAACTTTTAGTCAAAATTCATAATTTCTTTCTTCCTCTGCTTTTTTAACTCACAAATAGGTACAATGTCATATAATTGGGTGTATTGATACAATAAAAGCTTTAGAAAAAATTGCAAAAGAACGGAAAATGTAATCTTCAATTTTGACCCTGGGAAGGACCCGTGAAGGGTACACTGCAACCCTTCGTGACTTTTGAGAATCTTAAAGTACTGCCTGTACACCTTTTTAGTTGTTTATCTACTTTCTTCTTTCCCCTCGCTTTCCTTTCTTGTCATTTTTTCATTATTTTATTCCTTTTTTTTAAGGGAAAGAAAGGAGGCGTTTTTATGCATAGTTGCGAGAATGCACGTTATGGCATTCATTTTGTTTTAGTATTTTTTTGGTTGGTGGGCTGCCGAGAGGGGTATTGCGAAAGGTGGGTGAGGGTATCCTGTTCCTGTTTACCTAAAATAGAAAACTGAGGAAAAATGTACTGTTTCGATTTGACCTGTATTGTGCAATTCATCCAATAATATAAAAAAGAGTTACGAAACAATCATGGTCAGTCATATTGTCGATCATGAGGCCCTCAGCATCTAATAGGGAAATCTCAATGCTCTCCGCACAACCCCCCCCTACTGGAATTAGAATTTCTTGGTTTTTTTGTTTATTGTCCTTTATTATTTCAAACATGGCAGTGTCCATGCTGATCATGCAACACTTGCAAATTGGCCAGGTTATTTTTCAAGATGGCTTCATCTCACAATACATAAGGAGTCCCTGGCTCTTAACCAAAACAATCACCCATAAGTTGGCATAATGCCAAATCATCATCATAAATTCAGTGAAGTGTGTTGGCCATATGCAGTAACAATGCAACTAAGCCTTAATGTAAGGGTCAGGCGATGTATAATTAATCATCGTCAAGACATGGTACTTACAGGTTATCACCATTTACCTGAGAATGAAATCTACTGTGGCCCTGCACAATGAATGGTATGTGCCTGTGAAAAGATGATTAACTTCATGCAGCAGTATTATATAAATCACGCAATGAATCTGTTGGAGTCCGTATATGTTTTGTGGGATGTTGGACAATGTTGACAACCTGTTTGAGAGTGGCACAACCTCAGATTGGCATGCCACAAAGAAACAGATGAGTAACCACACCACCATCTTGGCATTACTTATATTTGATATTTGTAAAAACTTGTGAGCATAGCTTGACTAAAAGTTTCGATTTTTGCCGGTTTGATGATCTTTTATTTACCCCTAACCCAACATGTTTTCTGGTGTTCACGGTATCAAGCTCCTAAAATGCTTTATATCCCACATCTTTGTTCTTTTTCTGGCCTGTGGCATACTTGTACCTTCCCACTGTCTTCACAGTGTCTGACTGAAATTAATGACCCCGCCGTATGTGTTTCTGTCAGACACAGCTGAGTAATACATCACTGCCGCAGTCTTTTGTTTTTTGTAAAATCAATTTGTGCCATTTGTAATATGATATTTATGGCATTGAGGATGTATGTGTTACCTCTGATTTGGCTCTAATGGATCTATTTTAACGGTCACACAACCATATCTAATTTCAACATTGCCTTAAGATACCAAGCATGGAGAAAAAAAAACCATGACAATGCTACAATAATAATACAAAGAAGCATATACCATGGACCTTGTGCAGTTGATTGCTTAATAGTTATATTGACAAGGCAATCAAAACAGTACATTACTGTGTTTGCCTCCAGTAGACCGATAGGCAGTAATGCAGTCAAATAAAAAACACCAAACATGTCCTCGCAATAGTTAGTCACATCTCTTTGCTACACCTTGCTAATAGTTGCTATTACTGGTTTCTAAGTGCATGTTAGGCTATGGGGTCGCTGGTAACACAAGTGAGGCTGGACTTTATTTGTGTGATTTCACTGACCACTGAATGGGATACCGACCATCTGTTTTGAAAACTCAGAGCGTAACTCACAGTTTTTTTTTATTATTTATTACGGAATTGACAGGGACGTGTACATAATTAACCTTGCTGTAAATTCACCAGAATTAGCCAAAGGCTGTTTTTCATGCCTTTGTCCCTGCCAGATCTTAAAATTGTCTCCCTAAAAACACACAACAATAAAATAACATTACAGTCGACAATGCAAATGAAAAAGCAGTAAAACGATACCTCCTTTAGCAACCCGTGATAAATACAGCGTACAAATGTATACAGACATTAGAAATAAAAAAAAAACCATCAGCCATATATAGATATATAGAGGCATGTTCACTAACATCTCATTAAACCACAAGGCCAGCTCCTAATAAAAAAGTGGATATCGTTTAATCTAGTTCATTAGAATAGTTACATCTAGAGGTAATATAGACACTGTCTAAATTTGGTGGTATTGAGTCCCTTGTTTTTAATTCCAATACAGCTGTAACAACGCTATGACTGAAAGAAAACTTGTTTTGTTGATGATGCAGAGTAGAGCAGCAGCTGTTGGCTGTGCTGCAGTTGTCGCTGCTGCAGCTGTTGTCGGGCAGATGTGGTTGACTGCAGGTGGTTTGTTTGTGGGGCAGCTGCAGTTTTTAGAGCGCGCTGTTTTCGTTTTGGAGCAAATGTTGTGGCAGCTGTGGTTGTCGAGGGAACAGATGTGGTTGTTTTTCGGGGCGAGTTGTTGGTTGTTGCTGCTGCCCGCCTGGTTGTTGGACAGCTGTAGTTGTTGTTAGGGCAGTTTTTAACTGGTGTGGAGCAGTGGATGTTGGAGAGCTGTGGCTGTTTTGAGCTTCTGGGTTTCGCTGCTGTAGCTTTTGATGTTGCAGCTGTGGTTGTTTTTGTTGCATTTGTTACTGGTGCATGCTGTGGCATTGTGGGCCCACGTGGTTGTGGTTGCTGAAGGTGCTTGTTTTGTGTTGCAGTTAGTTCGACAGCTGTGGGTTGTTGTAGGGGCAGACCGTGGTTATTACTGCAGAGTGCATTCAACACCATCCAGCCTCTGCTACTTGGTGAGAAGCTGCGGCTGATGGGTGCCGGTAAGTCCACAGTCCCCTGGATCACTGACTACCTGACAGACAGACCACAGTTTGTCTGCCTGGACCGTGTTCTGTCTGATGTGGTGGTGAGGGGTACGGGGGGCCCACAGGGGACTGTGGTGTCTCCTTTTCGGTTCACCTTGTACACCGCAGACTTCCAGTACAACTCAGAGTCATGTCAC
>NC_045739.1:24768969-24773409 GCF_008692095.1 Etheostoma spectabile | reverse complement strand
TTTCTGATGACTCTGCAGTTGTTGGGTGTATCAGGGATGGACAGGAGGGGGGGGGAAGAACAGGGCACTGGTGGGTGACTTTGTGGAGTGGCCTGGTGAGAACCGCCTGCTGCTGAACATGGATAAGACCAGAGAGGTGGTGATTGACTTCAGGAGGAAGGGAACGACTCCGCAGCCCCTTTGCATCCTGGGAAGTGACGTGGACATGGTGGAGGAGGACAGATACCTGGGTGTCAGGCTGAACTGGAAGACCAACAGCACTGCTGTTTAGAAGAAGGGGATGAGCAGACTCTATTTCCTGAGGAAGCTGAGATCCTTCAACGTGTGCAGGATGTTGGAGATCTTCTACATCTGTCTTGGTGGGCCAGCCCTCTGTTCTCCTCCTCCATCTGCTGGGGGGGGCGGGTGGGGCAGCAGCATCGGAGCCAGCGACACAAACAGACTGAACAAACTGATCAGGAAGGCTGGCTCCGTGATCGTCTGCAAACAGGACACATTTGAGCTGTGTGAGAGGAGGTCCTGAACAAACTGTTAATCTATCTGGATAACCCTGACCACCCTCTCCACCCCACACTGGTCCAACAGAGGAGCAGCTTCACTCTCTCCACCCCACACTGGTCCAACAGAGGAGCAGCTTCACCCTCTCCACCCCCCACTTGTCCACCAGAGGAGCAGCTCCTCTAAGAGGCTCCGACAGTTTAAATGCCGCATGGACCGATACAGGAAATCATTCCTACCACAGGCAATAAAACTCTCTGACGCGTCATCACTGGGTGCAGATAAGACTTTTAGACACCACCCTACTGCACTAAGGGCAACCTGCACAATTGGTTTATTTACATTTTAGCAAACATTTAGCATATTATTTAAGCAGTTGCACAGAACAAATATTTTAAATACATAACGGAGTGGGGAAAACAAAATGTGCAACGGCTTAATAATTGCTAAGTTTGCAAAATGTAAATAAACCAATTGTGCAGGTTGCCCTTAGTTGCAGTAGGGTGGTGGTCTAAAAGTATCTATCTCACCCAGTGAGTGAGCGTCAGAGAGTTTTATTGCCTGGGTAGGAATGATTCCTGTATGGGTCCATGCGGCAATTTAAACTGTCGGAGCCTCTTGAGAGGAGCTGACTCCTATGGTGGACAAGTGGGGGTGAGAGGGTGAAGTGCTCCTCATGTGGACCAAGTGTGGGGTGGATGAGAGTGAAGCTGCATCCTCTGTGGACCAGTGGGGTGAGAGAGGGTGGGCTGCTCCTCTGTTGGACAGTGGTGGGGTGGAGAGGGGAGCTGATCCTCTGTTGGACCGGGTGGGGTCGGAGGGTGGTCAGGGTTATCCATGATAGATAAAAGCAGATTTTCGTGACCTCCTCTCACCACAGATTCAAACGTGTCCTGTTTGCAGCCGATACGGAGCACAGCCTTCCTGATCAGTTTGTTTCAGTTCTGTTGTGTGCGGGCATCGATGCTGGGCCCCCCCCCCCCCCCCCCAGCAGATGGAGGAGGAGAAAGAGCAGTGGCCACAAACAGATGGTAGAAAACATCTCCAACATTCTGCTCGGCACACGTTGAAGATCTGTCAGCTGCAGGAATAGAGTTGCTCCTCCTTATTCTAACGCGTGCTGTTGGTCTTCAGTTCAGCCTGGACACCCAGGATCTGTCCTCTCGCACCATGTCCACGTCATTCCCAGGATGCAAAGGGGCCTGCGGAGTCGTTCCTTCCACTGAGTCAATCACCCACCTCTCTGGTCTTACCATGTTCAGCAGCCAGGACGGTTCTCACCAGGGCACCCATCAAAGTCATTCCCACCAGTGCGCGTTCTTCCCCCCCTCCTGTCCATGCCCTGATACAACCAAACAACTGCAGAGTCCATCAGAACACCCTTCTGTAGGTGACATGACTCTGAGTTGTACGGGAGTCGCAGGTGTTACAGGTGAACGAAAGGAGACACCACAGTCCCCTGTCCGGCCCCCGTACCCATACCACACACAGACAGAACACCGGTCAATGGCAGACCAACTGGGTCTGTGGCTTCAGTGAGTCAGTGAATCCAGGGGACTGGTGGAGCGTTACGGCACCCATCAGCGCAGATTTCACAAGTAGAACCGAGGATGGGATGGTGTTGAAGCACTGGAGCAGGGTGTCTTCAACAGGGGCGTCAGCAACCCTAGGGGGTCCGCGGAGAGGACTGCATGGGGGTGCGAAGTTTGGTGATTAGACCTTTTTTTATATTCCCCCCCCCCCCCCTGCATTTTTTCATAATTGAAATGTCTTAAATCCACATTAACATGATATCAACACAATTAGAAACAGATCAAGGGAGGCAGAATGTCTTTCAGTCACTCAATGCACACATGGCACTGGGACCAGTTTGATATAAAACAATTTTATGCAATATAGATAATTAGGGGATCCCCGCTCCATTCGCCATCGTTTGGGGTTCCTTGGCCTGGAAAACGTGGAAGGACCCCTGCACTGGAGGAATCAAAACTGGATTCTCACAGTGCCGCCACCGCCATCCAGGTGCAGATGGAGCTCGCTGCAGAAGATAGACGACAGCGTCGTTCCACTCCCCGACCAGGCTGGTAGGGAAACTGTAGAGGGTCAGAGAAGAACCACCCAGCCTAAGGTAGGCAAGACCAGCCTCTCCAGTGCCTTCATCACATGGGATGTGAGAGCCACTGGGCGGCGGTAGCCTTGAGGCCAGATGGAGTGGACTTCTTGGGGACGGGACAGGGCGGGCGGGAGTCTCCACAGCAGCAGCACCCTCTGCTGGCCTTCAGGCTCATAGGATGAGGAGGTACTGGATGGAGTTGATGGATGATCACAGACTGGAATATGTCAACTTTTACTTCAATACTATTTCAAAACCACTCATTTGTTTTCAATGCTATAAAAGTGATAAGACCAAAAAGTAATGAAAGTCACGTAAGAGATTTGGACTTGCAACGAGGTTGGGTGAATCAATCATGTTATTTTGGGGAAATTAAAAAGAACAGTGAAATTAGGGCCACATGAGGACAAAACATGCGGACAACATAGAGACATGAGGACACATGAGGAAAAATGAGGGTAAGTCCATAACCCTCGTGTTGTGTTTGTCATGTGACCCTACTTTTTTTTTCTTTACTCACCGCGGTTTTGTGCTTTTTAAAAGTTTTTTCATGACGTTTTTTGTATTTTTGGTGGGTGTTTCATCCATTTGCCACTTTTTCAAAATTTTTCACCTACGGTGGCCGACACGGGCAAACGCCCTGCAACGCAGAAAACACATGCAAATAGACAAATAACTTCCTTAATTGAAAACAATGTGCAGCATTCATCCAACAGTGCTGCATGTGTTTAGGATTTGGTTGTGTTGTTTGATATGCAGCGTTATGTATGGTGTGTTGTGTGTATAGCAGGTATGTTATTTGGTTTGTGTTGTGTGTATATGCAGCGTTATGTATTTGTTGTTGTTGTGTATATGCAGCGTTTTATGTATTTGGTGGCTTGTGTGATAGCAGCGTTTATGATTTGGTTGGCGGTGTGTATAGCAGTGTGTTTATGTGTGGTGGCAGTTTTGTGTGTATATTTCAATTTCAATTCAATTTCAGTTTATTTATCAATGCATAACACGCGTATCTCAAGGACCCTTTACAGATAAGAGGTCTTCTAGACCACACTCCAAAATTTACAAGGACCCACCAGTTATAGTAGTCTCTTCCAGAAACAGCAACAGGGCGACAGTGGCGAGGAAAAACTTCCTTTTAGGCCGAAACCTGGCAGGACCCAGGCTGGGTAGCGGGTCGACGGGCCGGTTGGGGGTTAGTGGAAAACAAAATAGAAAACATAGTAGCTTTGTAGCAGTTCTTTGTGGTAGTTCATGCAAGCAGTGCACTGGTGGGCATTGCAAGGCACAGCAGGATTGTGGGCACCGCAGAGTGTATGAGCAGATGAACAGGCACCGCAGAACGTGGAGCGGGACCAAGGCGACAGCTGCTACCAGATTGAGCATCGGCGCCGGAAGGAACTGCTGGGAAAATAAGCAATAAGGAATCCGGGGAATGACTCCCCAGAGCGAGGGTAGTATATGCAGTGCGTTTGCTGAATGCTCACCAGGGTGTAAAATTAATTAAGTTGTTTTCTTAATTTGCTCGTGTTTGGTATTTGCATGTGTTTCTGCCGTTGCAGGGCGTTGCCCGTGTCGACCACCGTTATTCTAATATGTATTTCAACTAGACAACATGAGGGGTCAAATTGATATGGCATTTTGATTGATAGAATACCTAGAAAATATATTATGAACACCTGAAATGTAGAACAAAGTGCCTCTACACTAAGGGAAAAATTGACATTGGAACAACTTAAAACAGTGCAGGATGGCTGTAATGGATGGATGGAAAATCAGATGGAAGTTAATGAACACTTATATTATTGGAAAGTCTTTTAAACAAGAACATA
>NC_045739.1:24768756-24768944 GCF_008692095.1 Etheostoma spectabile | reverse complement strand
TATATTTTATTCTTATATTTTATTCCTATTATTATTATTATTATTATTATTTCATGTAAACTGTGTGTATGTATATTTTTTACTAATACCTCATTTATATTTATAGTCTGTGTTGTGTGACAAATGTACGTGTACTGCTGTAACACCATAATTTCCCATTTTTTGGGATCAATAAATATCTATCTAGC
>NC_045739.1:24768184-24768746 GCF_008692095.1 Etheostoma spectabile | reverse complement strand
TCTATCTATCTATCTATTCCTTTAATTTTAGTCTAAATAATTCGTAAGTTCTGCTTTTCTAACTCAAACATTAGGTGTAATTTCCTTTAAATGAGGTTTATTGACCATAAATTCCAAAAATAACTAACATTAATAAGTATGTGTTACGTAGTGTTGAAAACGTCAAAAAAAGTGACAAACATTGAAAAAAAAGCATCAAAAATGTTGAAAAAATGGGAAAAAAAACGTAAGAAAATGTTAAAATCAGATAAAAAGCGTGAACAAAAATGTTGATTTTCAATTTTCTTTTGACGGGAAGACAACACGAGGGTTAAACAAATTCAGAAGTATCAGAGCATCAGTTAATCACACTTATGTGATGGTTATTGGGAATATTACTTTCTTAATAACTACTTTGTGTGTCTCAGTCTCATTCTGCTGAATGGACACCCTTCTTCCTCAGGACTCTTTCCTCCCCCACTTTGTGCTGACTCTCGTATAAATGCTTTTCGAGAATTTAACCCTTGTACTGTAAACATGTCTAATCCCTACTGACAGAGCTACTGCCCCCCCCCCCCCCCCC
>NC_045739.1:24766496-24768174 GCF_008692095.1 Etheostoma spectabile | reverse complement strand
AGACCGGCCCACTCGTTGCCCCCAATGAGCCAATCCCATCCTGTCTCTAAGATAACTTGGTTGCCCCCCTTGACGCCGTGGAGATGGTGGGAGACTTGGGGGACAGTGGTCAAATGATCCTCCATGGACGACTCCTCCTATACATTTTACTGTTCAATATTACTAGTAACTCTTTTTAATTAAATTTATTATTGTGTATCAATGTGTGTCTTATACTTTTCCTCTCATGACTAGCCTCTGCAACAGTGTGAATTTCCCCATTGTGGGATTAATAAAGGATTTTAAATATGAAGACTGTGTGATGAGCCTGAAAACACTCGAGAAAGCTTTTACCTGGACAAGTCTGCCTGACCGAAACATGCACGGATCAGTGAGAGAGACATAAGACTGTATTTAATTAAAAACACATAACAATTTAATGCCAATAATTTGGTGTATATATATTAGTAAATATTAAATTATGAGTGACAACTCCATAGCTTGGCAAAAACATTTATTGTAAACCATTTGTTATCATGTGATGACATACATAAGTTAATATAAATTATTAATGATTGCAATTCACTCACTGGCCTCTGAATCAAAAAACATGTAGTTATCAACAGGCATTTGGATTAATTCACAAACCCTCAACAAGGTCAGTGTGCAAACAACGCATCAGTAAACCAGACACTCTAGACATATCTTCTTAGCGTTACTTATAATAAAACCCTAAGAATCCTTCTCCGAGTTTTACTAGTTTCGTATTCATGCAAGCAGCGATGCAGAACTGCCATTCAAACTAACAGTCAGCCAACCCTGAGTGTAGAGCACAGGTGTCAAGACACAGCCACACAATGCGAGTGCAGATCTGTTGAATTTGTGATGAGGTTCGTTGAGGAGGGTGCGTTTCGAATTGTAGTTATACTCAGTTGCAGTGTGGTAAAGCGCTACGGCTAGTTGCCTAGTGCGGTAGGGCTAGTGTTCCGGTACCTTCCTGTCAACTAGTTGGACCTGTCTGTACCATGTTTTCGTACCTGTATCTGCTGCCCTGTGTGTGTCTAGTGCCCTGCCCTGTCAGGTACCTCACTGCTGTGAGTACGCTGACCCCTCTTCGTGGTGATACCTGCTGCCCCTGTAGTACCGGTACCTGCCCTGCTGTGTGCGGTACACACACTGCTCGTTGTACCTGCGCCCGTAGGCTACTCCATGCCTGGTTCAAGCAGTACCTGCCGTGCTAGTGGTTACTGCATAGCTGATGTACTGCTGCTGTAGGTACATGATGCTGTGGTTACTGAACTGCGATGGTCAGGCGCTACCTGACCCTGCCTAGATGAGTTACTGACCTGCTGCTGTCGGACGACCTGCCATGCCTGCTTCGCGTACATGCTCTTATAATGCTGTGGTTGGAACTGCGCTGTGGGCTACGCTAGTCATGCTGGCCGTGGTGTGATCTGCCTCCCTAGACTGTTGGGTAACTGCTGCTTTTTTCGGGGGTTTACTCGCTGACTGGGTGATGTACTGTACTTGCTTGCTACTGTATAGATGCTGATACCTGTCTGACTGTGCCTGTCATTTACCTCTCTCCCTTGGGTTTACATTCACAATTGGTACTGGCCTGTGAGTTGCCAGAAGCTGTTTTGAGGAGAAATTGTTAGTTCAGTTTCATATTTGCAACAACTTAATTTGCGGTTGAAAG
>NC_045739.1:24755191-24766465 GCF_008692095.1 Etheostoma spectabile | reverse complement strand
CTTTGCAATCATGGTGACGATGGTGTCGTTTCTCTTCTCGGCTCTCTGAAAAATAAAATTGGTAACGTTCAAATGTTTTTTCTTGTGAGTGGATTGCTGTTTGTGCTTCTGTTGAATGTCTATCTCTGAGCTGACAACTTAAAATAACTTAAAGATGCTTATTGAATTATTGAAAAACACACAACAGACACACACAGCTGCGGCTCGTTTTGCTCTGCTATAGATTTGAGGAATGATTGACTATTAACTATTATAATGTAATTTACCTATTTGATGTCTAAAAACATTTCTCTGGGAGCTATTCACATACATTTCATAAATATAATGCATAAAATATATACTTTTTGCAGTTTCAAAACTTTGTTGACACCTTTTTGGGGATAATGAACCATTAAAAAGTTGAGAAATCCTGGTTTAAATACATACACACACAAAATATATGTATATAGTATGAAATAAATTACAGTATAATAGTTAATAGTCAATCATTCCTCAAATCTATAGCAGAGCAAAACCAGCAGTAACACAAACATACACACACACATTCATTTACAAAAAATTAAAATGATGTAAAACATAATTTCAACATCAATACAATCTCTGTCTTGGAAAAAAAGAAATTGCCTTTGATGCATGTTGGACTAATTTAAGACATGAAAATACTTACAGGTTATGATTCTCAGCTTGAATGTCATCCACCGATGTCAATGAAAATGTGACGTTTTATGATTCTAGATACACTTTTATAGGCCAAGTACCTGAGATGACCTCAGTCTCAAGACAATGGCAATGAAATATGTGCACATGTGAGTGATGGCTCATGTGAAAGGTGTGATCATGCACAATTAAAACAACCATCGCGTATTTAGGGAGGGTTTCACTCGCCATACACGTACTGTCACATTCTTCTGAAGTGACATGTCCCGATTAAACGGACTGGGACTGTGTGTCCTTTGTTAGTGTTGTACATCATTTACGTCATTGTAGTTGTTGTATTATTTCAGATCAACTGTCAGTTTCTAGCTTATGTTGTGCATTATACAGTATGTATCTTATTTTAAAAAAATGTACTGTTAACATGGAGTGTGTATTATCTTCCATCTGATTTCCCATCCATCAATCACAGCCATCCTTTACTGTTTTGATGTTGCTTAAGTGTTTTTGAAATAGTATTGAGTAAAAGTTGACATATTCCAGTCTGTGATTATCCATCAACTTCCATTCCTTTAATTTGAGTCTAAATAATTCCTAATTTCTGCTTTTCTAACTCAAACATTAGGTTTAATTTCCTATAAATGAGGTTTATTGACCATAGATTCCAAAAATAACTCAAAGTAATCAGTCAGTCTCGTAGAAATGCTTTTCGAGAATTTAAGAAGATATCTAAAAATGCCTTTAGACCTCAGAGGGTTAATCCATTTTTAGCCAGAGTGTCCCGCCCCACTGATTCTACACTCACCTCAAGGATTATTAGGAACACCATACTAATACTGTGTTTCACCCCCTTTTGCCTTCAGAACGGCCTTAATTCTACGTGGCATTGATTCAACAAGTGCTGAAAGCATTCTTTTAAAACGTTGGCCCATATTGATAGGATGGCATCTTGCAGTTGATGGAGATTTGTGGGATGACATCCAGGCACAGCCTCCCGTTCCACACAACCCAAGATGCTCTATGGGTTGAGATCTGGTGACTGTGGGTCATTTTAGTCCAGTGAACTCATCGTCAGTTCAAGAAACCAATTTGAAATGATGTGAGCTTTGTGACTGGTGCCTTATCCTGCTGGAAGTAGCCATCAAGGATGGGTACATGGTGCCATAAGGGATGGACATGGTCAGAAACAATGCTCAGGTAGCCGTGGCATTTTAACCTATGCCCAATTGGCACTAAGGGCCTAAAGTGTTCCAAGAAAACATCCCCCCACACCATTACACCACCACCACCAGCCTGCACAGTGGTAGCAAGGCATGATGGAACCATGTTCTCATTCTGTTTACGCCAAATTCTGACTCTACCGTCTGAAGGTCTCAACAGAAATCGAGACTCATCAGACCAGGCAACATTTTTCCAGTCTTCAACTGTCCAATTTTGATAAGCTCTTGCAAATTGTAGCCCCTTTTCCCTATTTGTAGTGGAGATGAGTGGTACCCGGTGGGGTCTTCTGCTGTTGTAGCCCATCCGCCTCAAGGTTGTGGGTGTTGTGGCTTCACAAATGCTTTGCTGCATACCTCGGTTGTAACAAGTGGATATTTCAGTCAAAGTTGCTCTTCTATCAGCTTGAATCAGTCGGCCCATTCTCCTCTGACCTCTAGCATCAACAAGGCATTTTCGCCCACAGGACTGCTGCATGCTGGATGTTTTTCCCTTTTCACACCATTCTTTGTAAACCCTAGAAACGGTTGTGCGTGAAAATCCCATTAACTGAGCAGATTATATAGATAGCACCAACAACCATGCCACGCTCAAAATTGCTTAATTCCCCTTTCTTTCCCATTCTGACATTCAGTTTGGAGTTCAGGAGATGGTCTGGACCAGGACCACACCCCTAAATGCATTGAAGCAACTGCCATGTGATTGGTTAATTAGACAATTGCATTGAACAGGTTCCTAATAATCCTTTAGGTGAGTGTACGTATATGGATAAGAACATTTCATACAAGATGTCCTCTCTGCATTGATGTAGCATGCTGGACACTAGCCAAAGCTGCACTTGAACCTGAACATATTAGCATTCTCAGAGGTTTGACTACCTCTATCCTCTGTGGAGAAAATTAAATTGCCTTCATTTCAACTGTATACAAATCTCAACCTACACTTTTAAGTCTGGTATATGGAAAGCACAGTTTGTTTTCCCACTATTTGGATCAGGAAAGAATTTTACACACTACCCACAATCCTAGAGGGCTTTGCACACGGGAGCGACACTTGGCCTTGGATCTGCTGGGTCTACAGGTCCTCTTGTGAAGGACAAGGCTCCACAACTAGACGCGAGGCGATCAATGTGTGGTAACCAAGGAGATGGTGTCCACCATCGTATCGCTGGCGTACAACTGACACGGCAGCCTTTCCCAGAAAACAGAGAGAGAGAGAGAGAGATAGATAGGTATTTTCATTTTTCATTTCATATTTATTATACAGGAATGTAGGAAAATATTGGATAGGATGGAACAGCACATTGTTATTTTGATATTTGTAATAACACATTTTGTCTCCAAATATAATACACATTTTCTATTACGGCAAAGATTTTGGATAGTCGTCGTGGAAACATTAGGTCATGTGCCAAGGGCTGGGGGGATTTCTTTTTCACAGAACTGTATAAAAAGCACAATACACATGCAAAAAGTATATCTTCAACTTCATCAAAGAAAAGCTCAATGTACATCAGCTAACAGGAAACAGAACAGAAATAAAATGCAATACACAGTGGATGTGTTACAGCAATAAGTTCATTATGTCTCTACTTCAAAACCAGCCTCCAAATCTTAACTAAGTACACGGTTGGCATACAATGTGTGTTTAAAGGATACATGCATTTAACCAAATGGAAAGGCAGCGAATGGCAGGAGAGGAAGCGAAGTGACAGGACTCTGATCCAATGGAAATGAAATGTCAGATGACAGCAGTCTAGACCAATGGAACGTAGGGGCACGATGGCAGAGGAGGGGGGGGCATCCCGGGCCCCGCCTCTAGACCTGCCCACCATCTCTCTCTCTCTCTGTCATGCTACGTTGCAAACCCAGATGGGGCACGAGGGTGGGGGGGCACCCCGGGCCCCGCCTCTAGACCTGCCCACCAGTGTCTCTCTCTCTCTCTCTCTCTCTCTCTCTCTCTCTCTCTCTCTCTCTCTCTCTCTCTCTCTTTCTCTCTCTCTCTCTTTGTTGCTATGTTGTAAACTAAGATGGATTCTGATTGTCTGTCAGTGTTTCTATTGTTCATCAAATGGCTCTGAAAAGTGATCCAAACGACATTGTTCTCCACTGTCTTTATGGTTGTGGTGTTGACCGTCCACTTGAGTGTATAAATATATATATATATACACAGATAAACATGTGGTAGACATGATTTAAGATTAATCTATCCTTAGTCCCACAAGGGGAAATTACAATTTACACTCTGTTGTTATTACACACAGGCCTGAACTAAACACACATGCTCAGTGCCTACACATGCACTAATAGAGAGATGTCAGAGTGTGTGTGTGTGTGTGTGTGTGGGGGGGGGTTGTCCATGGAAAAGCGCCCCAAGCAGTTGGTGGTTCGGTGCCTTGCTCAAGAGCACCTTGGGGCCCTCTCCAGCTACCAGTCCCCCACCATACTTTTGGTCCGCATATGGACTTGAACCAGCGACCCTCCGGTTCCCAACCCAACTTGACGCTCATAGTCAGTATTGGGACGGTTTGTGTTGAAAAAACACGGACAACATACCGGTTTGATCATTTCGGTGTGAGGACTTGTTGCTAGACGGGATTTTAGTTCCTTGGAGATTCAAAACAGTCATGTGATTGGCCTGGATCTCCAGGGAGGAGCGCTGAGTCACCGGGGTCACGCCTAGTGAGAAGAACAACAGAGTGAATGCGAGACTTGCGTGTTTACAGAACATCCTTTCATCAAGTATTTGTGTATAGCAGGTCATCCGGTTTGGTGTTTGTCCCAGCATGCACTGGGAGAGCTACAGATGTTGCCTCACATGGATTAGTCAGACAGCTCAGTGTCACTTTGAATCATAAATGAAAAAATGTGGTTTAACAACATTTATTGCCGAGGGGTCAAAAGTCCCGAAGGGCCAGCAGAACTACCATCATGGAACCTGTTGCATTTGCGTTCCTTTTTGCATTGTTTGTGTATTTGCGGTGTATTTGTGTACACTACGTGGTTGTGTGTATTTGCAGTGGGTGTGCTAAATGCTGGGCGTGTGTTGTCTAGTTAATGAAGATGTTTCTGATTGTGTTTTGTGTATTTGTGTGTGTTTTATTACTGTCGGCCTCTGTCATAAGCAGACACGTACATTAAGAACTAGAGACCCAGACTTGAGTAAAAGTACAAGTCCTCTATCAAAAAAGTGACTTAAGTTGAAGCTCTTTAAGCAACACTCTTAACCCTCGTGTGGTCTTTCCGTCAAAACTGAAAATCAACACTTTTATTGATGCTTTTTATCAATATTTTTAACTTTTTCTTACGTTTTCAACACTACGTAACACTTATCAACTTTAGTTTTCCAGTTATTTTTGGAAATTATGTTCAACAAACCTCATTTATAGGAAATTATACCTAATGTTCGAGTTAGAAAAGCAGAAATTAGGAATTATTGAGACTAAAATTAAAGGAATGGATGTTGATGATAATCACAGACTGGAATATGTCAACTTTTACTCAACACTATTTCAAAAACACTTCAATTTGTTTTCTAATGCTATAAAATTGAATAAGACCCAAAATTAATGAAAGTAGAGATTTGTACTTGACAAAGAGCATTGGGTGGAATCAATCATGTTGTTTTGGTGAATTAAAAGGAACATAGATATAGGACAACATGAGGGTTAAGTGGAAGTACTAAAGAATTCAACTTTTTTTTTGTACTTAAGTAGTGCAAGTAGTTCATTTTAAAATGCACTACTCAAGTACTGAAGAAGTGCATGTATTGTGTTATGTAGTTATTGAAGAAAACAGAGAAAAGTTGGAAGATCCAAGCCTAAAGGACTCCTGGTTCCTTTCCTTCCTTACACCAACACGGCTGTGAAAGCAGCAAACGTTGGGGTAATATGAAAATGGCTGGTGGATTTAAGACGTAGATATGTTATTGAATCAATCAAATATCAACATGCTGTACATGTCAGTGGCTTGTTGACATTTCCATTGTTAGTTAATTTCCTATCCTGGCCTGGGACAAATTCAAACGGTTTAATAAAGGACTTACTGGACTTTAACTTGTCATTGCACTTACAATAACGAGCGTGGCTGTCCTCAATTTACCTGTAAAACCTGTCATCTCCGGTTATTCCTGCATCCATCTTGTGTGTGTGTGCGTGCGTGTGTGCGTGTGTGTGTGTGTGTGTGTGTGTGTGTGTGTGTGTGTGTGTGTGTGTGTGTGCGCGTGTGTGTGCGTCAGTCACAAGGGGAACTGAGCAGCCAGAGGACACGGCCCTATTAGCGGTAGCCCCGCCCAGTGCAGAGAGCCGACAGGAATGAAACAACAGCAGCGGCGACTTCAGAGTGAAAAATTGATGACTCACATTGATGTTAAAATGTTTAAAGAGTGGCAGGACGGTCTTGCCCCGACATTCGTTGTACATTTTGTTGGTGATTGTGAGATGTTCGAGTCACACACGTCTCGTCTCTCTCCCGCTCAGTCATTGGCTCTCAGAGTCACATACTGACACAAAGCCTGGCACGTGGCTTGTAGTTGTGGTGATTGGCTCCTAAATTTGTCGGCTGTATAGGCAAAGTTAGTAACAACTTTCAGCTACGCGGCTTTCTGGAAGGTTGCTCTGTATCCTCAGTTATTGCTCCTAAGAGATCTTTTGTCCATCCTCCATCCTCCATCCTTGCTCCCAGGGGCCGGAATAAGAGCTTTGAGACAGCCTTCACTAAGGAGGCCCAGACGACTTCCGGGTCAGCCGAGGAGCTGTTAAATAAGGAAAGAGAGAGCCGGTCATTGTCTACTTTGAACCATTTGTGCTGAAGGCAGACACTGTAAAAGATTCAAGCCATTAAAAAGCTAAGAAACGGTTTAAAGTGGTGCATAGGGCTCATTTCAGTAGGGCTGGGTTAGCAGATATATGTCCAGGAATGGAGATGTAACGGACAGGGGTGATGGTTGTGATAGATGTTCCCTCTCTCCAGCTGATTCAACACACACATTTTGGTTGTGCCCCCGTCTAAATCAATATTGGTCATCTGTCCAAACTTTATCCAAAGTCAAAATTCAAATTCAGCCCTGTCCGTTGATTTCAATATTTGGTTTTCCAAATGAAAGATTAACCCTTGTGTTGTCCTCGGGTCAAATTGACCCGTTTCAAAGTGTTTTTGTATCAGAAATATAAGATTTCTTTCAACCAAGTTGCCCGAAAATAACATGGATGATTCCGTTCTTCAAGTAAAAGTAAGGATTACTTTCATTGAATTTTTTGGGGTGTTTTATTTCATCTTATAGCATTTGAATTCTTTTTCTAATGGTTTCCAAACAGTATCCGGACTAAACTTTGACATCTACCCCCTCAACGTCCTCTGATCTTAACTATTAGTCAAAATAATTCATCATTTCTGCCTTTTTAACGAAACAATTATGCATAGTTTGATGTAAATGCGATTTTCTGACCATGAATTCCAAGAATAAGTGTAAAACCTGTTATTAGACCAGCTCAGGTTTTAGAAAAAAAGAACCAAAAGCTGGAAAAAATATGGGTTTCTGTCAAGCAAATTTCCTAAAATTAACATGGATGCATGGATACATATACAGTCCGTTTTTTGCAGGTAAAGTTAACGAATGAATGATTGCTTTTATTGAATTTAAGGTGTTTTATTTAATTTAATAGCATTTTAAAAAAAAAAAACGTATCCTGACTACACTTTGAGAAAAGTGAGTCCGTGATTCACTCAACATCCTGTGATCTTAACTTTTAGTCAAATAATTCATAATTTCTGCTTTTTTAACTCAAAAATAGGTACAATGTCATATAAATTGGGTGTATTGATACAATAAAAAGCTTTGAAAAAAATTGACAAAGAAACGGAAAATGTAATCTTCAATTTTGACCCGGAAGGATGACACGTTGAAGGTGGACATGGCAACCCTTCGTGACGTATTTTGAGAATCTTAAAGTACTGCCTGTACACCTTTTTAGTTTTTATTCTACTTCTTCTTCCCTCAGTTTCCTTTCTTTATTTGTTTCTATGTATTTTTACCTTTTTTTTAAGGGAAAGAAAGGAGGGCGTTTTGATGCATAGTTGCGAGAATGCACGTTAATGGCATTTCATTTTGTTTTAGTATTTTTTGGTTGGGCTGCCGAGAGGGGTATTGGAAAGGTGGGTGAGGGTAATCCTGTTCCTGTTTACTAAAATAAGAAAAACTGAAGGAAAATGTACTGTTCGATTTGACCTGTATTGTGCAATTCCTCCAATAATATAAAAAAGAATTTACGAAACAAGTCAGTGGTCAGTCAGTATTTGTCTATCATGAGGCCCTCAGATCTAATTAGGGGAAATCTCAATGCTCTCGCATACTGGGATATTCTAGAAAATTTCTTGTTTTTTTTTTATTGTCCCTTTATTATTTCAACATGGCAGTGTCCATGCTGATCATGCAACACTTGCAAATTGTGCCAGGTTATTTTTTCAAGATGGCTTCATCTCACAATAACAGAAAGGAATTCCTGGCTCTTAACCAAATCACCCAATAGTTGGCATATGGCCAAATCATCATCATAAATTCAGTGAAGTGTGTTGGCATATGCAGTAAACATGCAACTAAGCCTTAAGTAAGGTCATGACAGATGTAATAAATTAATCATCTCAAGACATGTAATTACAGGTTTATCATTTACCTGAGAATGAAATCTACTGAGGGCGCCTGCAGCATATGAATGGTATGTGCCTGTGAAAAATGATATAACTTACATGCAGCAGTAGTATATTAAAATCAGCAGTGAAATCTGTTGGAGTCAGTATATGTTGGTGGGAAGTGGTGGAAATGTGTGACAACCTGTTTCGGAGTGGCACAACACTCAGAATTGGCATGCCACAAGAAACAGAGTGAGGTACCATCAGCCACCATCTTGGCATTACTTATAGTTTGATATTTTAAAAACTTGTGAGCATAGCTTGACTAAAAAGTTCCGATTTTGCCGTTTGATGATCTTTTATTTACCCATAAACCCAACATGTTTTTCTGGTTTCAAGGTATCAAAGCTCCTCAAAATGCTTTATTAGTCACACATCTTTGTTCTTTTTTCTGGCCTGTGTGCATACTTGTACCTTCCCGACTGTCTTCACAGTGTCATGACTGGAAATTATGACACCGACCGGTATGTGGTTCTGTCAGACACAGCTGAGTAATACATCACTGACACGACAGTCTTTGTTTTTTGTAAAATCAATTTGTGCCATTTTGTAATATGATATTTATGGCATTGTAGGAATGTATGTGTTACATACTGTATTTGGCTCTAATGATAATTATTTTAACGGTACACAACATATGCTAATTCAACATTGCCTTAAGATACACAAGCATTGAGAAAAAAAAACAATGACGATGCTAAATAATAAATACAAAGAAGCATATACCCATGGCCTTTGCAGTTGATGCTTAATAGTTTAATATTGACAAGGGCAATCAAAACAGTACATTAGCTGGTGTTTGCATCCAGTAGACCGAATAGCAGTAATGCAGTCAAATAAAAAAACACCAAACAATGTCCTCGCAATAGTTGAGTCAACATCTCTTTGCTAACATTGCTAATAGGTTGCTATTAACTGGTTCTAAGTGCATGTTAAGGTGAGTGAGGTCAGCCTGTATAAACAGTGAGCTGGACTGTTATTGTGTGATTCACTGACAACGAATGGATAACAGACAATCTGTTTTGAAAACTCAGAGCGTAACTCACAGTTTTTTTTTATTTATTTTATTACTGAATTTGACAGGGACGGTGTACATTAATTAACATTGCTGTAAATGCACCAGAATTAGCCAAAAGGCTGTTTTTCATCCGTTGTCCCTGGACAGATCTTAAAATTGTCTCCCTAAAAAACAACAACAATAAGAAAATTACAGTCGACAATGCAAATGTAAAAAGCAGTAAAACAGATAAAACTCTTTACAACCCGTTGATAAATACAGCGTACAAATGTAATACAGACATTAGGGAAAATAAAAAAAATAAAACCATAGCATATATAGATATATAGAGCATGTTCACTAACAATCTTCATTAAACCAAAGGCACAGCTCTAATAAAAAAGTGGAATATGTTAAATCTAGTTACATCTAGAATAAGTTACATCTAGGATAGGTAATATAGACACTGTCTAAATGTTGGTGGTATTGAGTCCCTTGTTTTTAATTCCAAATAACAGCTGTAACAACTGCTATGACTGAAAGAAAACTTGTTTTGTTGATGACTGCAGAGGAGGCAGCAGCTGTTGGCTGTGCTGCAGTTGTCGCTGCTGCAGCTGTTGTCGGGGCAGATGTGGTTGTTACTGCAGGTGGGGTTGTTGTTGGGGCAGCTGCAGTTTTTATAGGGGCAGCTGTTATCGTTGTTGGAGCAAATGTTGTGGCAGCTGTGGTTGTCGATGGGACAGATGTGGTTGTTGTTCGGGCAGTTGTGGTTGTTGCTGCTGCCGCTGTTGTTTGGACAGCTGTAGTTGTTGTTAGGGCAGTTTTTACTGGTGTTGGAGCAGTGGATGTTGGAGGAGCTGTGGCTGTAGTTGGAGCGGCTGTGGTTGTCGCTGCTGTAGCTTTTGATGGGGCAGCTGTGGTTGTTGTTGTTGCATTTGTTACTGGTGCAGCTGTGGCCATTGTTGGGCCCACTGTGGTTGTGGTTGCTGAAGGTGTGCTTGTTGTTGTTGCAGTTGTTCGGACAGCTGTGGTTGTTGTAGGGGCAGACGTGGTTATTACTGCAGGTGTGGTTGTTGTTCGGGGCAGCTGTGGATTTCGATGGGACAGATGTAGTAGTCGTTTGGGCAGCTGTGGTTATTACTGCAGGTGTGGTCGTTGTTGGCGCAGGTGTGCTTTTTGTAGGGGCAGCTGTCATTGTTGGGGCAGCTGTTATCGTTGTTGGAGCAATTGTTGTTGGAGCAGCTGTGGATGTTGTTGGAGCAGTTGATGTTGGACGATCTATTGTTGTTGTTGGGGCAGCTGCTCTAGTTGCTTCTGAAATTGTGGTTGTTGTTGGGGCAACTATGGTTGTTGTTTCAGTAGCTGTGGTCATTGGACCAGCTGTGGTTGGTGTTAGGGCAACTGTAGTTGTTGCTGCATCTTTGGGTGGTGTTGGGGTGGATGTATTTGTTGTTGCTGCAGTTGTTGGGGCAGCTGTAGTGGTTGATGGGGCAGATGTGGTCGTCGTTGGGGCAGGTGTGGTTGTTGTTGGGGAATCTGTGGTTGTCATTGCTGCAGTTGTTGTTGGGGCTGCTGTGGCTGTCATCGCTACAGCTGTGGTTGTCATTGGGGCAGCTGTGGTTGTCATTGGGGCAGCTGTGGTTGTCATTGGGGCAGCTGTGGTTGTCGTTGGGGCAGCTGTGGTTGTCGTTGGGGCAGCTGTGGTTGTTGTTGGGGCAG
>NC_045739.1:24753491-24755181 GCF_008692095.1 Etheostoma spectabile | reverse complement strand
TGTGGTTGTTGTTGGGGCAGCTGTGGTTGTTGTAAAGGTAGCAATGGTTGCTGTTGCTGCAGTTGTGGTCGTTGTTGGGACATCTGCTATTGTTGTTGGAATAGCTGTGTTCTTTGTTTGGGCAACTGTGGTTGTTATTGCTGCATCTGTGGTGGTAAAATATCAGACACAGCACACATACACATACAATATCAGATCAAATAATTCAAATATATACATACAGTATATAAGTTGAAAATATAACTTATTACAAATATGAATTACAAATATTATTATCTTTATAGTTTCTAGATTTTAGAGTCTAATTTCTTCAGTGTTTTTCTTTTCTATGTTCATATACACGAGGGAGAGAAGCATTTAACATGTAAAGAAGGAATCTCGGCCTCTGTAAAAACAAAACACGTGAGACGAAGCGTGGCAGATAATACTGGTCCGATCAGATGATATATGATAGTCTAAAGATTTACATTTATAAATTACTGCTCTTAACTGAAACCATTCAATGAGTCCTTTCCAAAAACAAACAGTTGTACACTTTGCATTAAAAGCGAGCAGTGGAAATTAATGTGACTCAGGAAATTTGTGAAAGAGATATTTCTACATTCCTATTCTTGCATTGTAGAAAAGTTGATCAGCATGTTAACTGTCATGATCCCCGCCCTTTGAGTTCCCTGAATGCACCTTGTCTGGTTGCCTGGCTACAAGACGAGGCGGGAGATTCTGCAACTACCCACACCTGTGTCACATCAGCGATCTGCAATCTGCACACCTGGTCCAGAGGATCACCTCTGCACCATGAAAGCTGGGACCTGACCTCCCTTCCCTGCCAGAGCGTCCGTTAAACCGGTACGCTGTGCCGGCGTAACAACTCAAATCCTGTCACGGTCAGCGCTGCCGTCCAGTTGATTATCTGCTTCCTGTTCTTTTGTCTGTAGTTCACCCAGGAAGTTCTCTCCACCGTTGCCTGGCCGTCTGCTTCCTTATCCCTATTGGACCTTGCTTCCACCCTCTGCCTCCATCACCCAGACTCCCCTGCTTCCATGTTCAGATTTACCAAATAAATACTCGCCTTTTTTCCACCTACCTTGTCCTGCTCTCCTTATGGGTTAAATATGTTGGAAATTATGACAGCAACATTATCTTCTGCTTACTTTTAACGGTTAATTTGTGCAAATGATTAGTAGCCCAGTCCTTGAGTGGCATGAACATGGTGCAGGGCTGTGGTACGAGTCCGGTCTCCACACATTTATACTGTTAAAGCAGTTGCACAATTTTGTATTCCCATCTTGTATATATTCAAATATATTCAAATATTGTTCTTGTATTTTATCCTGTTTCATGTATATTGTATGTATGCATATTGTATCCTAGTATTTCATTTATATTTATATTCTGTGCTGTGTGACTGATTTTGCTGCTGTAACACCATAATTTCCCATTTTTTTTATGGGATCAATCTATCTATCTATCTATCTATCTAATATCTATCATCTTCTATATATATCATCTATATTATCTATATATCTATCATACTAATCTATCATCTATATCTATCTATTATCTATTATACTATCTTGACTAGAGTCATGGACTGACACCGCTTTTCCATGGTCTTGAATTTGTTTTGGACTCGCTGACATTTGGAAGCACACTTGTCTCAATCTCGGCCACTGGTCTTGTCAAATATGGC
>NC_045739.1:24748440-24753481 GCF_008692095.1 Etheostoma spectabile | reverse complement strand
GACCGAGTCCAGGTGTCTTTATTATGTTTATCTTCACACGGAGCGCAATGCTTTTGCTTTTAGATCATCAAATAATAACCCCAAAAGGAAAGTCTTCATACTGTCATGCATAAGACTTTTTTTCTGTCCTGGACTCTGTCTTGTCTTGGACTCAAACCTTTTTGGACTCTATCTTGACTTGGTCTGGACTAGTCCTGGTCTTGGACTTGTCTTGGACTCGACCAAGGTGGTCTTGACTACAGCAGTGGTCAGTTACTGTATAATTTTAGGCATTGCGTTCGATGTTAAATTACAGCACAAGACATTTTTAAGAAAAAATGAGTTCCACGTTATCATACTTCCACAAGCAGCTGCTGCTCACTCTGTGTGAAGTATCAACAATCAGAATCAGAATCAGAATCAGCTTTATTGACCAGGTATGAAGACACATACGAGGAATTTTCCTTTGGAAAACAATGCATGTTCTCCATTTTAGCATCAGAAAATCTGTTATCAACCTCGCGGCCTGTTAACCCTCGTGTTGTCTACCCATTGAAATTGAAAATCAACACTTTTGTTGACACTTTTTATCACTGTTTTTAACTTTTTCTTCCGTTTATGTACATTTTTTCAACACTAATGACACGTTTTTTCCATGTTTTCACTTTTTTTGATGTTTTCAAGTTTCAACACTAACACTAACTTACTAACTTTACTTTTACAATTATTTTTGGAATTTATGGTCAATACACTTTATTTATAGAAAATTGTACCTAATGTTTGAGTTATAAAAGCAGAATTTGGGAATTATTGAGACTAAAATTAAAGGAATGGATGTTGATGGATAATCACAGACTGGAATATGTCAACTTTTACTCAATACTATTTCAAAAACACTTCAATTTTTTTTTCTTCAAATGCTATAAAATTGAATTAGACGCCCCAAAATTAATGAAAGTAGAGATTTGTACTCACCAAAGAGCGTTGGGTGGAATCAATCATGTTGTTTTGACCCGATGGACAAGGTGAGGGTTAAGGAAAGCCGTAAACGTGCATCTATGTGAAATATTCAGCCTAGCAGGACCTGTCGCTGCTTCTCAGGCCGGCCTGGCCCTGGTGGAGCCGGGCTGCACGGATCGGACGAGGTCCAGCCCCGCTCGACTGGTTCTTCTGGATTTGAAAACCCTGGCTTTTGTGAAACAGCCTCCAGGTTGTGTGTTGTTTAGTGTGTATTTGTGTAGACGTATGAGAAAGGTGTTGTCCCTTTTTTGTCTGAATTATACCAGAATTTCATTAATTTTACTTTGCCTGTAAGTCTATTTAAGGTTTCTCCAGTCTTATTGCAAACAATTTTCATCTTCTGAACGTCTTACCAGTCTACGTCCTAAGGAGCCAGGGATACTAAAAAAAACCAAAACCAAGCAAAAAACTTCATACAAATATTTTGTAAAGCTTACAAAGTTCGTATGATCTAACAGCCTTTTTAGTTTGTACAGGTAGAAATGTAATAAAATGTATTATATTTATATAATATTGGCGGCCAGCTCCAAAAAACGTGGCTTCTTTTTCAAAGACTTTGACTTATGTACATGTCGGCCCCGTAGCGCCCACACCAGGGTTGGGATGACGTTCCTTTGCTGGGAGCATTGCTTTCATCTTGAGAAACAAGATAACAATATAACAGTTTGGGAAATTTCTTCGCGTGACAGGAAGTCAGCCATCTTGGATTTTGGATGTTAATTTTCATTTCACAAACACGTTTAACCCTCGTATGGTATTCGGGTCAAATCGACCCATTTCAAATTTTTACAAGAAGAAAAATGGTACAAGTTAAAAAATGTTCTAGCTGAAAATCAACGGCCTTTCCTTATTTCCTGTGATAAACATGTATTCCTGACTCATCTCAGAACATTATTCTGGCTATGACCACTTATGATTTTTCCATAGTGGATTTTTAACATAAATTATGACCTTATGACAAAAAAAAAAACCCACTTACATTTTTAATTGTGTGCTAGTAGAGACTGATTACATTCCCTAAAAATAGATGTTATCTCAGCTGTTTGAAATTGAGATAAAGACAATATTTGTTAAGTGATTATGAAGTAAAATTTGATTATAGAATTGTATTTAAAACCCCAAATAAGTCCCGGGTCAATTTGACCCGAGGGACACAAGAGGGTCCGGAAGGTGAAGGGTGAAGAGTTTCACAGCCATGTCCAAAGTAGTAAGGATTCCGATAGATATGGTAATTGGGCTCGGGCGTGGCATGTTGGCATCCTCCATGTTCAGAGTCACTGGAGCCTCTCCTGAGTCTGTGTGGGTGTGACTGAGCTCGGAGGAATGTCCGGCGCGCGAGATGAGAGGCAACATGGAGATAACAAGAGTCTGGGCTGCGTGGCCCTCATGTTGTCCTCCTGTTGTCCTCATGTTGTCCTCATGTTGCCCTCATGTTGTCCTCATGTTGTCCTCATGTTGTCCTCATGTTGCCCTCATGTTGTCCTCATGTTGTCCTCATGTTGTCCTCATGTTGTCCTCATGTTGTCCTCATGTTGTCTTCATGTTGTCCTCATGTTGTCCTATATCAATGTTCTTTTTAGTTCCCCAAAATAACATGATTGATTCCAACGCTCTTTGCCAAGTACAAATCTCTACTTTCATTAATTTTGGGTCTTATTCAATTTTATAGCATTGTAAAACAAATGGAAGTGTTGTTGAAATAGTGTTGAGTAAAAGTTGACATATTCCAGTCTGTGATTATCATCAACATCCATTCCTTTCATTTTAGTTTAAAGAATCCCTGTGGTTTATTGACCATGGATTCCAAAAAAAATAATTAATAAGTTAGTTACAACTTTAGTTTTACAACCGTAAAAAAAAGTTAAAAACATCGATAAAAAGCGTCAACAATGTGTTGATATTACATTTTTAATTCCCCCAAATAACATGATGGATTCCACCCAACGCTCTTTGGCAAGTACAAATCTCTACTTTCATTAATTTTGGGTCTTATTCTATTTTATAGCATTGTAAAACAAATGGAAGTGTTGTTGAAATAGTATTGAGTAAAAGTTGACATATTCCAGTCTGTGATTATCATCAACATCCATTCCTTTAATTGTAGTCTCAATAATTCCTAATTTCTGCTTTTCTAACTCAAACATTAGGTATAATTTCCTATAAATGAGGTTTATTGGCCATTCCAAAAATTTAGGAAATAATAAAGTGTTACTTTTTGTTGAAAACATCAAAAAAGTGACAAACATTGAAAAAGTGTTGAAAAAAGTCACAAATACGTGAGAAAAAGTTAAAAACATCGATAAAAAGCGTCAACAAAATGTTGATATTACATTTTTAATCCCCCCAAAAATAACATGATCGATTCCACACAACGCTCTTTGGCAAGTACAAATCAAACTTTTATTCCTTTTGGGGCGTCTTATTCAATTTTTTACAGCGTTTAAAAACAAAAATTGAAGTGATTTTGAAATAGTTTTGAGTAAAAGTTGACACATTCCAGTGGTTTGCATCAGCTGTGTGCTGGCCATCAGACCGGCCGTGCTGTGATGGTAACTCAGAATCTCATCGGCGTCTCACGCTCGCCATCCACTCAAAACGTACCGTTACTACTCTTTGGCCGGCTCGCAAGCCCAAACGGCCTGTGTGCAGCATGCCTGTTGTTTAGTTTCCGGTCTAGCTAGATCCGGTGGGTGTTGTAGTTTTTCCCAACATTACCAGTTGTTGGAACAGCACGTGACAAAAAGTTCAAAGTTTGCTGGGCCAAAAAAACGTTAATCTCACGATAAAAAGTACAATGTTTGTTTTTTTGGGTCCAAATTTTAGTCCAGGCTTCGACCGTCTTTTTCGAAACTTTTTCATACCCTTACATACACTTTTTGAAGCTTTTCCCCAATGTTTTTGTCACTTTGGGAGTGAAGCGTCAATAATACCATTCTCTCATTTCTGTAAAAATAGCTTCTCACCTAAGGGTGTAGCTCTTCCAGTCGCTTCTACGTACATGCAAAAACATACCAATCACCACCTAAGCTGCACAATAAGAAAAATGGAAAGTATTTTAATGAGGAAAAATAACTAATGTTTACAACAAACTTCACAAAGACCTTCCCCATAAATTCATCTATGAACGTCACGTCTCAAAAGAAATGTCCCTCAACCAGTTTCTTTAGGCCGTAATCCTAAAGCAGATGGTGAATATAGTTATTACAGAGGGGGGCACACCTTAAAAAATACCACATTCCTCACACAACTTATGTGAGTCCTTGCTCAGAGGCTGATGTCATATTACCTGCTTTGGGTGGATGGATATAAAAGCTGATGTGTGTCCAGTGGAGGACGTCAACCAGCAAACAGCAACAGGTGGAATCAGAGAGCATCCCAGCTTCAACCGCAGTCAGGACAAATCTACAGCAGACGAAACCTGTGAGTATTTCAATGAGGAATATTAGTCGAATTTCAATCAATGCAAGTTGGACTTTATGTCTTTCTTCAAGAACGATGCAAATGTCCGCCATAATGCTCATCATGATATTGTTATTCCATCGTTACCCGATCGATCCGTCAGTGTGATAATTGTTGTTGTTACACTCATCTGCTCTTTGTTTAATATTTCTTTTCTGGAAGATAATGAAACATATTTTAAATACTCAAATTATTGTATGTGTCTAAAGCTACAACTATGTTGCTGTTAGACATGTTTTGGTTTACAGTTTTGAATTTAAAAAAATAAACGATTGATGCACAAGAATTGTGCATTTACAGTGGCCATAAACAATGTTAATGCACGTGGTAATACAATCATTTATAGATCCTAACATTTATAAATGGTAGTTTGCATTTACAGCTAACAAAGAATTATTGTCTCAAAACTGAAGTGGATTATGGAATAAAATCATGAATTTAATTTCAACATGTACAATAAGTGACACTTTCAGCAATTTACTATAATGCAGAAAGCACTAGTAGAAGTACAGATGTAATGATAGTCAATGCTATTAGTTGTCATTGCTTAAAGGAATCTCAAGAAATATATATTTTCCCGACA
>NC_045739.1:24748258-24748416 GCF_008692095.1 Etheostoma spectabile | reverse complement strand
CAAAATGATGATGAAGATCTGTGTCATCCTCCTTCTGTGTGTTGGTAAGTTTTAAGATTTTAAATTTTATTAAATTATGAAATAGAGAAATTAGGATTAAAAATTAATAACATAAGTATAGAAAGTATTTTTATTTTGAGTTTTTTTGGTGTTTAACC
>NC_045739.1:24737681-24748248 GCF_008692095.1 Etheostoma spectabile | reverse complement strand
ATGCTATTGCACTCCAGACAATGTCTTACTAATATTTTGTGTTGTAAAGCTGTAGGAATAACAACCACAGCTGCACAAACCACAGCTGCAGCAACAACAACCAACAGTGCAGACACAACCGACACACACTCTACTGAAGGGTGGCCTCCAACGACAACACACTTAGTTTGCACAGCAACGGCACAACCACAGCTTGCTTCAAACCACCATACCACGTTGCCAGCAATACTACGCACAGTTGGACTAGCCCAACCGCACAACCACAGTAGACAGACACAACTACAACCACTAGTTGCCTCCAACGACAACCACAGTATGCAGCAGGCACGACAACCACAGCTGCTCCCCCACAAACCACAGTGCACGCAACGATACAACCAACAGTTGCGCACAACTATAACCACAGATTGCCTCACACCACAACCACAGGTGACAGCAACGCAACTACAGCTGCTCCACGACCAACCACAGTTGCAGCAACAACAACCACAGTTGCTCCAACCACAACCACAGCGCAGCACACAACACAGTTGCGCAACGACAACAACAGTTGTTCCAACTACCACCACAGTTGCTCCAACACAACCACAAGTTGCTCCAACACCAACCACAGACCACAAGCCAGCAACAACACTCCAGTTGCAGCAACACGCAAACCACAGTTGCTCCAACTACAAACCACAGTTGCAGCAATCCGCAACAACACTAGCTCCACGACAACCACAGTTGCAGAACGACAACACCTGCACAACGACAACCACAGTTGCAGCAACAACAACAACAGCTAACAGTGTTGCGCAACGACAACCACAGTTGCAGCCATCAACAACCACATTGCTCAAACCACACAACACACAACAGTTGCCTCCAACAACCACCACAGTTGCTCCAACACAACCCACAGTCGACTTCACAACACAACCACAGTTGCTCCAACTACAAACCACAGTTAGCCCAACAACAACCACAGTTCAACAACGTGCACAACCACAGTTTCCCAAACCACAGTTAGCCAACCAAACCACGATTGCTCCAACCACACCCCGCTTGCCCAACACAACCACAGTTGCTCCACCACAACCACAGTTGCAGCAACACAACAACCCACCTGCTCAACGACAACCACAGATTGCCAGCAACAACCCATTGCTCCAACCACAACCACAGTTGCAGCAACGACAACCACAGTTGCTCCAACTACAACCACAGTTGCAGCACAACAACCACAGTTGCAGCAACAACAACCACAGTTGCTCCAACTACAACCACAGTTGCTCCAACAACAACCACAGTTGCTCCAACCACAACCACAGCAGCAGCAACAAAACCACGTTTGCAGAGCACGACAACCCAGTTGCTCCAACTACACCACACAGTTGCAGCAACGCACAACAACACTAGACTCCAACGAACACCACAGTTGCCAGCAACGACAAACACCTGCACCAACGACAACCACATTGCAGCAACAACAACAACAGTACTCCAACCAAACCACTGGCTGCCAGACACAACACTTATCCAACCCAACCACAGTTGCAGCACGACAACCACAGTTGCTCCCAACAACAACCACAGTTGGTCCAACACACCACAGTTGCCGCAACGACAACACAAGTGCCTCCAACAAACCACAGTTGCTCAACTACAACCACACACCAGTTGCTCCAATGACAACCACAGTTGCACAAACAACAACACAGTTGCTGCAACAACAACCACAGTTGCAGCTGCAACGACAACCACAGTTGCTCCAACACACCAACCACAGTTGCTCCAACCAAACACAGTGCGCCAACCGACAACCACCGTGCTTCCAACTACAACCACAGTTGCTCCCAACCACAACCACAGTTGCAGACAACAAAACAACACTGCCTAAGCGAAAACCCAGCATGCAGCCAACAACAACACAGTTGTCTCCACACAACCACAGTTGCAGCAACGACAACCACAGTTGCTCCAACTAACACCACAGTTGCAGCACACAACAAAACACAGTTGCAGCAACAACAACCACAGTTTGCTCCAACTACAACCACAGTTGCTCCAACAACAACCACAGTTGCTCCCAACTACAACACAAGATGCTAAGCAACAACAACCACAGTTGCAGCAACGACAAAAAACACCTGCCCCAACAACCACCACAGTTGCCAGCAACAACAACAACAGTTGCTCCAACCACAACCACAGTTGCAGCAACGACAACCACAGTTGCCTCCAACACAACAACACAGTTAGCCAACATGACAACCACATGTCCACACAATCAGACAACCACAGTTGTCCATATGCACCACCACAGTTGCATGCACCGACAACACAGTTGCTCAACTAAAACAGTGCTCCACTACAAACACAGTTGCAGCAAACAACAACACAGTTGCTCCAACAACAACCACAGTTGCAGCAACGACACCACATTGCTTCCAACCACAACCACAGTTACTCCAACCACAAACCACAGTTGACAGCCACCGACACCACCGTTCCTCCAACTAAAACCACACGTTGCTCCAACCACAACCACAGTTGCAGCAAGACAACAACACCTGCTCCAAAGACAACCACAGTTGCAGCACAACAAACAACAGTTGCTCCACCACACACCACAGGACAGCAACGACAACCACAGTTGCCTCCATACAAACCACAGTTTGCAGCAACGACAACCACAGTTGCAGCAACAACCAACACACAGTTGCTCCAACTACAACCACAGTGCAGCAACAACAAGCAACAGTTGCTCAACCACACACAGTTGCAGCAACGACAACCACAGTTGCTCCAACAACGAACACAGTGCTCAATACACCACAGCTGCAGTAACAACCACCAACAGGTAGTGCAGCAAACGACAACCACAGTTGCTCAACTACAACCACAGTTGCGCAGCACACGACAACAACACCTGCTCCAACACCACCACAGTTGCACCAACAACCACCACAGTTGCTCCAACACAACCACAGTTGCCCAGCAACGACAACCACAGTTGCGACCCCAACGACAACAACAGTGTTGCAGCAACGGACAACCAACAGTTGTTCCAACCACAACCACAGTTCAAGCGATACGAAACCACAGTTTCAAGCAACCACAAACCACAATGTCCAACCACAACCACATAATGACAGCCAACTAACCAACAGTTGCTCCAACGACAATCCACAGTTGCACAACGCAGACCATCTCCACGACGCAGTTGCTTCTACTCCCAAACGCAACCACAGTTGGCAGCAACGACAACCACAGTTGCCTCCAACATGGACCCACATGTTGAACGCAACGACAACACTTACGTATGCTCCGACACACCAACACAGGGTCCCAACGTCAAGCCACAGTTTCACTACCCAGTTCTCAACCACAACCACAGTATGTCACAACGACAACCACTAGTGCCTCCACTACAACCACAGTGGTTGACTCCAGACCCTTAAACTTCAATCCCACTACTCCGATGCGAGTTGCCCCTCCCTGCCTTCTCAATCCTAAAAACCACTCTAGCTTCTTGCTGCGCCTTCCATCCTTATTATCCTGTCTATGATCATCGAACAACAACCCAGTATGCCCCAACCAGAACCACAGTTGCCACTCCGAAACGACAAACTACAGGTTGCAAGCAACGACCACCAAACCGCCTGCGCCAACAGGACAACCACCAGTGACGAACCCAGCACCAACAACACACCACAGTTGCCTTTCATACAACACACCGAATCTAGTTGCAACGTTAGCCACAACAAACACGGTTGCGCCAACAACAATCCACATGTTGCTCCCACACTACAACCCAGATTGCCAGCAACGACAACCTACAGTTTACTCTCAACACAACCACAGCGTTGCCCAAGCCAACGACAACCACAGTTGCCCGATGGCAACACACAACCACAGTTTTGTTCAACCCATAGATACAATCAGTTGACTCCAACCACAACCACAGTGTCGCAATCATGAACTTAAACAACTACGAGTGCCTCCTTAAACAACAACAACATGTTGACTCCAACACAACCAACACTGTTGCGAGCAAGGCACAAGCCACAGGTGCCCTTCCTAACCACAACCACAGTTATTCTGACAGTCCAACGACAACCACAAGTTGCCTCCAACCACAGTTGCTCAATCAAAAAAACAACCACAGTTGTCAGGCAACGACAAACAGCTGCATGACAACGACAACCACAGCTGCCAGCAAAGACAACCAACAGTTAGCCTCCAACACAACCACCAAGTTTGCCAAGCCAACAACAACACCAGTGCTGCTCAACACAACACAATTGCTCCAACGAAAACCACAGGTGCTCGACCCACAAGCACATTGCCCAGCGACAACACCACAGTTGCTCCAATACAACAACACAGTAGCGCTACAACACAACACAATTGCCGTCCAACGACAACCACGTTGCTCCACCACAACTCACAGTTGCAGCTGACAACACCACAGTGCTCCAACAACAAATACCCTCAGTTTCTCCAACTACCAACCACAGTTGCTCACACCCAGGTCAACCACAGCTGTGCAAGCAACGACAACCACAGTTGCCAGCAGACCACAACCACACTTGCCTTCCAAACCACAACCACTGATTGCTCCAACCGACAAACCACACGTCTGCAGCAGCTGACACCACACGTTGCTGCCAACACAACCACCGTGGCTTAGCAAAGCACAACAAACTAGTTGACTCGACCCCACAAACCACAGTTGCAGCAACGACAACCACAGCTGCAGCAACGACAACCACAGCTGCCCCGACCACAACCACTGCTGCTCGAAGCACAACTACAGTTGCAGCAACTACAAACACAGTTGCTCCAACAAGAACCACTGCTACCTCCTCTGCAGTCATGAATAAAATAAGTTTCCTCTTGGTCATAGCAGCTTTTACTGCTTTCATTTGGAAATAACGTGACTGGATCAATAATACCACCAACATGTAGACACTGGGTAAACATTCTACTTCTCATGAAGAGGCTTATTATGTGATTTTATATTATATATTTAATGTGCTTTAGCAGTAACTTGTGTTTTTTACTGATATTAAACTTACTAATTATAATAGATCTTATGTAATGCATTGATTAAGTACACAGATCAAACTGATATACCTGTATATTCTTTTGACATTAGACAAGCATACATGCAGCTTTTATTGACCGCTGTTGACAGGGACACGGAACCATATGAGCCATATGCAGTGATAGGCCATGAGAATAATCAGTTATTATGTCTAATACATTAAAAGAGCTTTAATATCCGTATTGCAGTTCATTTGTGTTTGATTGCATTACACTGTAAGAAATGGTCTTTTGCTGCACACTGTGGTGATTCTCCTCTTGTCTGCATTGGTGTGTGTGTTCATGTTCCATGTGAAGTACATCCTGAAATAAAAAGAATGCGTTTGAGCATCATACTCATATACCTTTCTTCTTGTAGTGTGTGGTAAGCCCATGTTGGCATCAGATGAAACACATTCAACCAGTCACGGTTGATTGACAGAGATGGGAATTAACGAAGTACAACTACTTTGTTACCGTACTCAAGTGGATTTTTCAGATATTTTTACTTTACTATTTATTTTTTGGCGACTTTTTGCTTTTACTCCTTACATTTTAACACAAATATCGGTACTTTCTACTCCTTACATTTTACAAAACTGACTCGTTACTTTAGTTTTGTACTAAAGGTTGTGTATAAGGTGTGATTGTGAGTGCACGTCGGAGATCAGCGCAGACAGAGAAAAAAGTGAGGAAAGAGACTAGCTGTCTAGAGGATAATCAGCTGAGTGTGTGTGGTGTGTGTGTGTGTGTGTGTGGGTGTGTGGTGTGTGTTGTGTGTTGGTGCGTGTGGTGTTGCTCCGAGAACTGTAAGTCCTACCACTTATGTTGTCGATTCATTGCTGCCTGTTGTTATTCTAAGTTTGGCAAATGAAAGTTAGCAATTCCTCATTCTGCTTTTCTAAGTCAAACATTAGGTATAATTTCCTATAAAGGAGTTTATTGACCATTAGTTCAAAAAATAACTGTAAAACTAAAATTACTAACTCTGTGTTACGTAGTGTTGAAAACGTCAAAAGTGACAAACATAAAAAAAAATGGGACAAAAATGTAAGAATCAGTTAAAAACATTGATAAAAAGCGTCAATAAAAGTGTTGATTTTCAATTTTAACAGGAAGACGACACAATGGTTAAATAGGCATTCTCTATGAGAAATTAAAAAAAAAGAAATGTCTTAAATAGGTTTTAATAAGTCATATCTCTTGAAGGGTTAAGACAAGTAAGACTTTTCTTATTTTTTTGTTAAGTTATATTGCTCTTCAGTTGTGACAGGCACACTGATAAAATTTCTGCGGATGTGCTGCAACAGCAGCAATCGGCGCAATGACTATTATTGCCCATACTTTTGATTATTATTCCGCCAGATATTTGTCCCGCTACTAGTGCCGGAGCGTTGTCAACACATGCACACAAAATACCTCGAAACGTGTGTAATGATCGGGAATGGTGGGCTATGACTTTTCAACAAGATTGCCTGGCGGTCTTTACGAAATCTGCAAAAAAAACGGCAAAAAATTTCATAGACTAATTTGGGAAAGTTCGGGAAATGCTCAACACGCTTAAAACCCCCCTCTTGGGCCGTGGTTATCGCCATACTTAACGTAGAACATGATTAAAGGTTTAAACCGAAGACAAGACTTTGGGTGTTATTGGGCTGAATGGGGTTCAATATCAAGGACGGTTTCTCCCAAACCAGTTAGGTATCGTCCCGTTTTCAGACGTTCCGATTTTCCAATGTGGTGTAGTGGTGGAATGTTGAGAGTTAGAGTGGAGGACAGAGTGGGGAGATTAAAAAAAATCCTCTTGGTTCTCTCTCTATAACTTGCTCCCACACCAACAATTCAACTGGTCATGGACAATTTATAAATGAAAACGTAGGTATTGCCTGTCTTGTTTCAGCTAATGTGATCATTTATTCGATTATGAATTATACTTTTCGCTCAGCGACCTTTCAAATGACAACTTCCTCCATTCACTGCCATGTTAAACATTTCTGAGCAAAACGCAGAGCAAAGCACTTTTTGAAATCGCTGAACGCCCACTTTTAAGTTCATCCACATAAATTTTAATAAAATATAATAGAAAACATCAATACGCTCACAAAGCCCTTCTGTCTAGCTAGATCCAGTGGGTGTTGTAGTTTTTCTAACGTCACTAGTCAATAGTTTTCTAGGCCAAAAAGAACGTTAATCTCAAGATTAAAAAAATGTACGCCGTTAAAATGGGTTTGCATTAACGACGTTAATAACGCGTTTAACTGACAGCACTAAACAATTGTTTGTGATTAATTTAATTTGTACTCAACTTAACGATTGATCCATTTTTTAAAGATTTCTTTGGAGCTTTTTAGGCCTTTATTGACAGGACAGTTGAATGACAATGTCCAACACAAATTCACGCTTCTGCTTTGACTTTTTATGTAAACGACCTGCTCAAAAACGTCACTTGACGTTTGGTGTGGACACACCATAGTTTTTGTCACTTTGTAAGTCAATAATACCATTCTCTCATTTTTATAAAAAAAAGCTTCTCCCCCGAAGGTGTGGCTCTTCCAGTCTCTTTTACCTATACGCAAAAAAATACCAATCAACACATAAGCTGCACAATGAGAAAATGCAAAAAAGTACTTTTTTGAGAAAATAAACTAATTTTTACAACAAACTTCCCAAAGACCTTTCCCACAAATGCATATATGTATAGATATGAGAAACTAGAAGAATGTCACGTCTCAAAAGAAATGTCCCTCAACCTGTTTCTTTAGGCAGTAATACTAAAGCAGATGGTGAATATAGTATATATAATTACAGAGGGGGCCACACCTTAAAAAATACCACATTCCTCACACAACTTATGTGAGTCCTTTCTCAGAGGCTGATGTCATATTACCTGCTTTGGGTGGATGGATATAAAAGGCGATGTGTGTTCAGTGGAGGACGTCAACCAGCAAACAGCAACAGGTGGAATCAGAGAGCATCCCAGCTTAAACCGCAGTCAGGACAAATCTACAGCGGACGAAACCTGTGAGTATTTCAATGAGGAATATTAGTCCAATTTCAATCAATGCAAGTTGGACTTTATGTCTTTCTTCATTAATGATGCAAATGTCTGCCATAATACTCATCATAGTAATCACATTAATTATCACCCACGATCCGTCGGGGTAATAATTACTAATGTTAATCTTTTTTTCTGGAAGATAATGAAACATATTTTAAATACTCAAATTATTGTATGTGTCTACAGCTACAACTATGTTGCTGTAAGACATATTTTGGTGTAGCTTTTTGGATAAAAAAATAAACAAAAAATGCACAATAAAGCTTGTTTTCTTCTAGAAACAATGTAAATGCACGCGATAATACAATCCTCATTTGTAGATCCTAACATTTATAAATGGTAGGTTGCATTTACAGCTAAAAAAGGATTATTGTCTCACAGATGTTGTGGATGATGAGAAGAAATTAATCACATTAATTTTAACATATACAAAAAGTGACACTAAATTCTAAAACAAAGAAGCACAGTGTCCTTGTTTTTGTAAGATGCAGAATCATAATCATATGAAGCGTTGGTTTCTGTGCTGTTTTCCCTGGTGGGGCGTGGTCATTTGATGATAAATGGTTGAATCGACAAAGTTTCTATGGTGAAGGCCAGCCGGGTGAACTGAGAGGGACAGTGTAAGTAGGACACATGAGTCAAAGTTTCCTATTCAGATGAGAATTTTTGTGACAATCTCAACATGTCACAGGTGATTGATGAGCCAGGCAGAACTACTTGACGGATCCTTCAAAATCAACATTGAAAAACGTGATTCTCTGAAATAGGACGGACAAAATGACTGCGTTAGGAGATTTTGTGATTGGCCTTAGTGACCGCTGTCCTCTAATCTGTGTTAG
The DNA here is from genome assembly GCF_008692095.1 of Etheostoma spectabile. NCBI lineage: Eukaryota > Metazoa > Chordata > Actinopteri > Perciformes > Percidae > Etheostoma > Etheostoma spectabile. Next base: position 24,739,278 of record NC_045739.1, on the reverse strand, counting down.
AAGTGCTAGATTGGAAAGATCCAGCTGTTGGGTTTTTACAGTAGAAATGTAAAATTCAGGCCATTGTGACAGTAATAAACTGTTTATCACACCTGTGAAATATCGTTTGTATAAGTGGCATTGTAATATTTGGCAAATTATCATTATATGCAATCACTACATTAAATAACAAAGCTTAGAGTTAAAGCTTAGAGTTAAACCTGTCACAGGTGATTGATGAGCCAGGTAGAACTGCTTGACGGATCCTTCAAAATCAACATTGAAAAATGTGGTTCTCTAACATAGGAGGGACAACATGACTGCGTTAGGAGGTTTGGTGCTTGGCCTTAGTGACCGCTGTCCTCCAGTCTACAGTAGAAATGTAACATTCAGGCTTTTCTCAGTGACCATGCTGACAGTAATACACTGTTTATCACACTTGTGAAATACCATTTGTAGAACTGGCATTGAAATATTTGACAAATTATCATTATATGCATTCACTAGATTAAATTACAAAGCTTAGAGTTAAACCTGTCACAGGTGATTGATGAGGCAGGTAGAACTGCTTGACGGATCCTTCAAAATCAACATTGAAAATGTGATTCTCTCAAATAGGAGGGACAACATGACTGCGTTAGGAGTGCTACATTGGAAACATCAAGCTGTAGGGTTGTTACAATAGAAATGTAACATTCAGGCTTTTCTCAGTGACCATGCCGACAGTAATACACTGTTTATCACACTTGTGAAATACCATTTGTAGAATTGGTAGATCTACGTGCTTACACTACATTAACTTACATTAAATTACAAAGCTTAGAGTTAAAGATAGATCAAATCACTGGTTCTACACAGAAATATCAATGATGTTCAAGGCAAAGGACTTATGTTTAAATTACACCTATGTCTGGATACAAAACTGCAAGTGCTGAACACGTTAATTAAAACCCTTTTCATGATGAGGTGGTGTAAGAGCATCAGTAATAGATTATCTCCTGAAGGTGTGGTTCTTCCAGTCGGTCATACCTATCCACATATGAACAAAAAAACAGACATACGCTGCACTATGACAAAAACACTCGGTGTTAACTTATGAAAACATCATAAATGCCTTCCCCACAAATCCGACAGCTATGTCCCCCAACAGGTTTCTTTAGACATTAACACAAAAGAAGTCGTAACAATGAGCCATTACAGGGGTGGCCAAACCTTTTAAATCCATGACCGATACATTTCATGACGTTGTTAACAAACCTGATGTTACATTACCTGCTTTGTGAGGATGGATATGAAAGGTGATGTGTGTTTAGTGGAGGATGTCAACCAGCAAACATCACTGCAGTCAGGACAAAACCTGTTAATTGTTTTTCTGGAAGATGACAAAACATTTTTTTGAAACTATAATAATTGTGTTTACAGCTATAACTAATGTTGTGCATGTTGGTATTAGACAGACATTTTAGTCTTTTTAATTAATTTAATTTATAATATATAACTTATTCATCCCCAGTGGGGAAAATTATAATTTACACTTTGATTTTGTCAGAATCACTCCACACATGCTCAGCACCTATTCACTGCACTAATGGAGACATATCAGAGTGAGTGGGCTGCC
>NC_045739.1:24730551-24737671 GCF_008692095.1 Etheostoma spectabile | reverse complement strand
GGGGGGGGGGTACGGTGCCTTGGCCTGGCAGTGCCCGGGAGGTGAACTGGCTTCTCTCCAGTTACCAATCCACACTTAAATTCATGAAAGAAATAAGTATTGCAAAAAAAAAGTTATTTTTCCCCCCAAAATAAAGTAAATGCTCACGAAACAATGACAATCCTAACATTTATAAATGGTAGTTTGCATTTACAGCTAACAAAGGATTATTGTCTCAAATATTCAGTGGAAGATGGAATGAAATGAATTTAATTTCAACATGTACAATAAGTGACACTATAATTTTCAGCAATTTACTATAATGCAGAAAGCACTAGTATAAGTAAAGATGTAATGATAGTCAATGCTATTTGTTGTCATTGCTTAAAGGAATCTCAAGAAATATATATATTTTTCCAACAGTAAAGAAAATCCCAAAATGATGATGAAGATCTGTGTCATCCTCCTTCTGTGTGTTGGTAAGTTTTAAGATATTACATTTGAATTATGAGGTAGAGAAAATAGAATTAAAAATCAATGACATAAGTATAGAGAGTATTTTTATTTTGAGTTTTTTTGGTGTTTAACCCATCTAAGCTATGCTATAGCACTCCAGACAATGTCTTACTAATACTTTGTGTTGTAAAGCTGTAGGAATAAAAACCACAGCTGCACAAACCACAGCTGCAGCAACAACAACCACAGTTGCTCCAACGACAACCACAGTTGCAGCAACTACAACCACAGTTGCTCCAACGACAACCACAGTTGCTCCAACCACAACCACAGTTGCAGCAACGACAACCACAGTTGCAGCACCTACAACCACAGTTGCTCCAACGACAACCACAGCTGCTCCAACCACAACCACAGTTGCAGCACCTACAACCACAGTTGCAGCACCTACAACCACAGTTGCTCCAACGACAACCACAGCTGCTCCAACCACAACCACAGTTGCAGCACTACAACCACAGTTGCAGCAACTACAACCACAGTTGCTCCAACGACAACCACAGTTGCTCCAACCACAACCACAGTTGCAGCAACGACAACCACAGTTGCTCCAACCACAACCACAGTTGCAGCAACGACAACCACAGTTGCTCCAACGACAACCACAGTTGCTCCAACCACAACCACAGTTGCTCCAACCACAACCACAGTTGCTCCAACGACAACCACAGTTGCTCCAACCACAACCACAGTTGCAGCAACCACAACCACAGTTGCAGCAACGACAACCACAGTTGCAGCAACCACAACCACAGTTGCTCCAACGACAACCACAGTTGCAGCAACAACAACCACAGCTGCAGCAACCACAACCACAGTTGCAGCAACCACAACCACAGTTGCAGCAACCACAACCTCCGTTGCAGCAACTACAACCACAGCTGCTACAACAAAAACCACTGCTGCCTCCTCTGCAGTCATGAATAAAATAAGTTTCCTCTTGGTCATAGCAGCTTTTACTGCTTTCATTTGGAAATAACGTGACTGGATCAATAATACCACCAACATGTAGACACTGTGTTTACATTCTACTTCTCATGAAGAGGCTTATTATGTGATTTTATATTATATATCTAATGTGCTTTAGCAGTAACTTGTGTTTTGTACTGACACAAAACTTAATTACAACAGATATTATGTAATGCATTAATTAAGTACACAGACACAACTGATATACCTGTATATTCTTTTGACATAAGACAAGCATACATGCAGCTTTTATTGACCGCTGTTGACAGGGACACGGAACCATATGAGCCATATGCAGTGATAGGCCATGAGAATAATTAGTTATTATGTCTAATATATTCAAAGAGCTTTAATATCCGTATTGCAGTGCATTTGTATTTGATTGCATTACACTGTAAGAAATGGTCTTTTGCTGCACACTGTGGTGATTCTTCTGTTGTCTGCATTTGTGTGTGTGTTCATATTCCATGTGAAGTACATCATGTAATAAAATGAGAAATAAAAAGAATGAGTTTGAGCTTTCTTCTAGTAGTGTGTGGTAAGCCCATGTTGGCATCAGATGAAACACATTCAACTTTTCACAGGTTATTGATGAACTGCTTGACAGATCTTTCAAAATCAATATTGAAAATGTGATTCTCTCAAATAGGAGGGACAACATGACTGCGTTAGGAGTGCTACATTGGAAAGATCAAGCTGTAGGGTTGTTACAATAGAAATGTAACATTCAGGCTTTTCTCATTGACTATGGTGACAGTAATACACTGTTTATCACACGTGTGAAATAACATTTGTTGAACTGGCAGATCTACGTGCTTACACTACATTAAATAACATTAAATTACAAAGCTTAGAGTTAAAGATAGATCAAATCACTGGTTCTACACAGAAATATCAATGATGTTCAAGGCAAAGGACTTATGTTTAAATTACACCTATGTCTGGATACAAAACTGCAAGTGCTGAACACGTTAATTAAAACCCTTTTCATGATGAGGTGGTGTAAGAGCATCAGTAATAGATTCTCTCCTGAAGGTGTGGTTCTTCCAGTCTCATGCCTAAACACAAAACCAGACATACGCTGCACAATGACAAAAAGGCTTGGTGTAATCTTATAAGAACATCAGATATCTTCCCTACAAATCCAACGTTATGGCTCGAAACAAATGTCCCTCAACCGGTTTAATTACCAAAAAGAAGACTTAAGAAAGAGCTATTGCCGGGGCGGCCAAAGCTAATAGAGCAACTATTATTATCAAATTAATTTTAACATTCAGGCACTTCTCAGTGACCATGCTGACATTAATACACTGTACATCACTCTTTGGAGATACCAATTGTAGAATTGGCATTGAAATATCTGACTAAATAATGACATGCTTACACTACATTAAATTGCAATACTTAGAGTAAAAGATAGCTCAAGCTACTGGTTGTCCACAGAAATATCGATGATGTTCAAGGCAAAGGACCTGGCCTGGGCTCCGACAAGGTGTACTGGTGAAGCAGAGCGTTGGCTGACTTTTACACATCTCAAAATAAATGCTCTTCCTCCTTGAAAAAAGCAAAAGCCATTCATCACGGAGGATTAAGCTCAAGCCCTTTTACAAACGTGTCCAAATTTTCATAAGCAGCTAATGTGAATACAATGAAATCCTCTATACATTGCTTCTATTTAATGATTGCTTCATGAATAAGACATGAGAGATTTGATACTTTAATCAAATGCATGAAGAAAGGCATGTTTTGGAAAGGATTTGGAAAAGTTGGCAATACAAGCATTTTTTTATCAAATTAACCAGCATGTTGTCACACACCATACATTCATAAAGCTCGGAAAAGTGAAGCACCATAATTCATAAGTATTCAACGTTTTTTTTTCCGGCCCCACCAGCAGCAGCATCGCCAACAACTGCTGCCTCCTCGACAGTCATTGATGAATCAAGTTTCCTTTTAATCATAGCAGCTGTTATCTGGAATTAACTGGACTGGATCAAGGTACTAAATACCACCAAGATCAGAGACTTTACACGTTGTATTGTTCAGGAAGAGACTGGAACTTGTCACTTAATTTCTCAACATTTATTATCCGATATTTTGCTATCTTTTAACAGGTTTTAAATCTGACTTACGTTATTTACAAACACAAAATCATTTTTACTTCAAAAGATGCACTAATTTAGTACACTGACCAACTTGATGTATATTTCTGTGACGTTCTCAGTGACCATGCTGACAGTAATGCACTGTTTATCACACTTGTGAAATACTAATATTAGTAGTATACTAGTATCAATATAATACCCACAAATCCAACGTTGTGTCTCAAAAGAAATGTGCCTCAACCGGTTTCTTTACCCCATAAGCTCTTTTACAAAACGTGTCCAAATTTTCATTGTGTCAAAAGAGGGAAGTGATATTAGCGTCTTACTGTCCGCATCAACAATGTGGAGAAGGCATCTAACATTATATGCTGCCAGTCTCCTTTTTATGAATCCTGTTTGGGTCAGAGTTCACTAATTTTGACATATGGGACTCCAAATGACGGGCTAGGAGTTTTGCAAAGAATTTTAATTCAGAGGTGAGCAGGCTCCGAGGTCGATAGCTAGAGCACTGTGTAGGATCCTTATCCTTTTTGAAGAGTGATGAGTCTCTTTCTATGAATTAGAAATTCCGATTTGTAGTTCAGAATGTTTCTTTCTTTCTTGACTAGAGATCGTTCTAAAAGGTTTTTGGTCAGTAAAATTAGTTTGCAACAATGAGTCTAACCTGGTGAACTCAGCTTCAAGGTTTTGTAGTTGAAGTCATCTAGCTTTGCGCTCATTGGAGCAGAATAGTATGGTATTGCTCCTAATAAAACCTCTTATCGCGTCCCACAATATCTTGGGGTCTTCTACAAAGCCAACATTAATGTGTGCAAATATCTGGAATTCTGCTATAAACTGAGTGATGTAGGATTCATTTTTCAGCAAAGAAGTATTAAAGCGCCATTTAGAAGCACGTTGAGACAGGTGGTCTAGGGTGGTGACACAGAGGACCCCTTTATGGTTAGACAATCCCTTTGGGAGTAGTTTATCACTTGAATGAAATAATTGAGGAGATGCAAAAAGAAAATCTATTCTGGAAAAAAAGATTCATGTCTACCTGAGAAAAAGGAATAATCCTAACAGTTGGAATTAACTGCACGGAAAATATCTATAAGACCCAAACTGCTGGCCCATGACTTCAATCCATTTGTGGCTGAACCTCAGTGACCTTTGGTTTCAACTGATCAATATTTGGGTCCCACACAGCATTGAAGTCAGTTAACTCCAGCATTTGATTGGTGAGCGTGCCATAGAAACTGCCATCAAATTATTAGGTTCATAAGCTAACACAAGTGCAATTTTAGTAAAACTGTATTATACTACTGTAGAAATCACAAATCTGCCTGTTTTTTAAGCGGAAGTTTCCGTTTTCATCTCCTGCAATATTGCAATGTCAACATTTCCCTTTAAGTAAGGCTTGGGTGCTGTCTTGCTTGCGAGGTGCATTCAGATCACCATGGTTCCAAACTAAAAATGTAAAATCAGCCATTATCAAAAGATTTGCGTTCTAAATGAAAGTAGATGTGGAAAAGCAGCATGCGACTTCCTTTCACGTTGTTAAATCCTAATGTGGGGAACCAAGTGGTTTGGCAGTTGCATCGTGTGGTCATGTGACCTGTTGTCAATCAGGAAGTGATAAAAAGCTTACTACTTTGTCATTAGCCCCTTACCTCTCGCTGAGCTGTGGATTCTCCCGTTGTGCAGCCAGATCGCCAGACGCAAGTTTCCGTCCTTCACAAAGGGAACTGGAGAGAGTTGACGTTGACCCCTGACGTGGCTACTAATGAGCTGCTGTGGCTGTAGAGCTCTGGAAAATACTGCTTGGAAATTCCCTCCTCCTGCATTAACTATGCTATAGGAGTTTGTTGTGTCCTTGCAAACACATATTTAACACATTTTGTAGTGAATCTTGCATGATAGCTAGTAAATCTTGTCGAAATAAGTGTGTAGTGCACGTCCTTGTTGGTGCTGGGCCTCCTGGGTGGTGGTGTGCGTGCTGACCCGACCTTCCTACTTTGAGGAGAGTAAGACCAAATGTATCTGCCCTCTTATTTATTACTTTACTAATTGGCCCTTGCCATTTTTATTGGGATTTTTTAAACCTCTTTGTAATAAAACCAAATCTATTTTCACACAATATTTGCCTCTTGTTAGTTGTTCCTGTTAGGGTAGAATCAGAGTTGGTCACACAACACAATAATTAACCTATTAAGGGTTTAAAGGGTTCCTCCTGACCCTCAACAGGAGGTGGCATTAACAAGTCTAAAGGTTTTATGTGCTCCGGCACAACAATAACAATAGTGCATCCAAAGTTAAGTCCCTCGACACACAGAACATGTAAGACACAGAACAAAAACAAATGAGACAGTGACACAAAATGGAAAGCGAGAGAAGGGGGGAAATATAGCCAGAAGGCTAACACTCCAAATAGGGCTGTGATCAAGATTTGATACAGGGCAGCAAAAAGGAACAGCAGCACATACAGTGGGGCTCGAAAGTTTGGGCCCCCCAGGTAAAAATGTGTCTAATGTGCATAAAGAAGCCAAGAAAAGATTGTAAAATCTCCAAAAAGGCATCAAATGACAGATTAGACATTTTTATAATATGTCACAAAAAGTTAATTTTATTTCCACACTTTCAAAATAATAGAAAACAAAAAAATGGCGTCTGCCAAAGTTTGGGCACCCTGCAAAAATATCAGACAGAACAGCTCGCAGGATTGTGAGAAAAACAAGTCCAGACCCACGTTAGACTGCCTGATCCAGAAAGACCTGGAGACACTGGAGTTGGTCTACACAATTCCACTACAACGAGATACTCGCACAAACATGGTCTTCATGGAAGAGTCATCAGAAGAAAATCTCTTCTACGTCCTCTACGTCCCCCACAAAAATCAGCATTTGAAGTTTGCAAAGGGACATATAGACAAGCCTGATGCATTGTGGGAACAAGTTATGTGGACCGATGAGGTTAAAGTAGAACTTTTTGGCCGCAATGACCAAAGGTACGTTTGGAGAGGAAAGAGCACAGAATTTAATGAAAAGAACCTCTGTGTGTACAAGGTATTAACTCTGCAGGGTGCCCAAACTTTTGCGGATGCCATTTTTTTTTGTTTTCTGTCATTTTGAAAGTGTAAATGATGAAAATAAAATCTAATATCACTATATCACTCTATCACTATACAACCTTGGGCTGTAAACAAAAAATACACACAAAAAAAGAAAAAGAAAAAACAAGAAAGCAGTCTCTATAAATTATCCTGCCGACAACGCCAATTGTAACCCGAACGCTAGTTTGTACGGGAGTCCCAGAATGAACAAGAACCTGCTCAACTAGGTATACAAATATAAGTTATTAAATAAAACAAAAAGAAAACACATGATTCAGGACTAGACTGCAATACCAGGGATGTAGAGTTGAGCACCAAAATAAATTGTAACCAAACCGGTGGGAAAGAACAAATTTAAACCATATGTTCAAACCAAAGTAAATCAAATCCCACTAAGCACACCAAGTTACCCCAAACTTACACAAACACCCATGCAAAATGGTTATTCTACCCTTCAGTC
>NC_045739.1:24697882-24730541 GCF_008692095.1 Etheostoma spectabile | reverse complement strand
TTTAATACAGCCAGAAACAAGATATGGCCCATTCACTGACCTAATGGGAGCACAATAAATCTACCATGAGTGGGAATAACAGTGGCTGGCTCTTCTAATTACGTCTTGCTTGACTTGGAAGCACATTCTCCTCCCCCAATTGAAAACACTCAGATGACTGGAATCTGTGCTTTAGCTGATGTGCTTAAATAATCACTCCAGGCTTTGCACCCTCACCACCATGACGATTCCAGTTAAGCACCAAACAAAGGCTGGCCTCAGCTGCTCTCTCAGGTGTGTCTGACTGCAGAAAGAATTAACCAGGTGAGCTTTCCTCCCCTCTTTATAGGCTCTGCCCCTTTGCCCGTGTCCTAGTGCTAGACCCCTCTCACTTTCCCTATCACATGTATATGCACAGTAATAGTGCAAGGAGCAAGGGGGTGTTGTGTCTAGGGAATCCAGTGATTAGTTGTGGGTGTGGTGGGCTCTCCAGAGCATGCCCAATGAATCAGTGTCTGTTGTTTTTGGCATTAACCATGTGGAAAGGGCGCCCCCCTGTGTCCAAACACGTGACAAACTTCCTTGCATCCAGAGAGAAGCAGGCAGGCGAGCAAGCAGGCAGGCAGGCAGGCAGGCAGGGAAGGGCAATAGGAAGCGTGAGTGCAAGCTAGCAAGGCAGACTGCAACGGGAGAAAACATAGATGACATTAGCCACACAAGCTAGAACAAGGGGGTTAACCCTCCTGTTGTCCTCGGGTCAAATTTAACCCCTTGTCTAAATGTCTATATTTGAAACATGGGTTTCCTTTCAACCAAATTACCACAAAAAATTGATTAGATTCCTTACAACGGCCTTTGCAAATACAATTAATCACTTTCATTCCTGACTGATCTTAACTGTTAGTCAAAATAATTCAAAATCTTTGCTTTTTTAACTAATTTTAGGTATAATTCTACATAAATGAGGGTTATTGACCATGAATTCCAAAATGTACTGTAGTGGTAGTAGGATGGTGTTAGTGAGAACTAAAAGAAAGTCTGAGAAAAGGGACGGAAATGTCAAATCTTTGTCTGTTTTTAACCTGGGAGGACAAGACAAGGGTTAAATGTCCATTTTACTTCATCAGAAAGAAGTGCAGTTTGAATCCTCGGTCGTATGACTGGTCCTCTTCTGCAGATGAATCAGCATTTATGCAAGAACATGTGGTTAGGAAGTTTGCCAAATGGACTGCTTGAATCACAAGACAAGAAAAGATTACTCCCCACCGTTTCCCTTGAGTCCGGCCCCCTTTACCTCTATGGGGCCGAAGTGATCAACAGCAACGAGACTAAAAGGTGAAAGGTCAGGGTTTATCCGATCTTCAGGTAGATCTGCCATCTTCTGTTCTCCAGGTTTTCTTTCATCAGAAAGTGTAAAAAATGCAGTCTCTGATGATTTTTCTGCACAGAGAGTTTCCATGAGGTAGCCAAAACATTTGTCCTAACCTGGATAAAACATGGCTTCCTCCAGAGTGTCCAACTTGGTAGTGGATATGTTGTAGAATCAAGTAAGATGTATGAGAGCCTTTAGGCAGAAGGATCGGATTCTTCATTGCAGTTTTGTTTATCCGACCTCCTGTAGATGGGGCTTTTCAAACCAAGCCGTTTTCCTTTCTCCAGTTGAGTGAGTTCTTAACTGAAGTATTGTCTTTGCTCCAAGCAAATTATAGAATTTTTTGCTTCTTCCATTTCTTCCACAGATAGATCTTGCTTTCCATCAGCTTCTGTAAGATGTGTCATTCTTTCTTTTAGCAATATGTTGGATGTCTGATACTGTCCAGACCCACCTTTGAGGCAAAATGTTCCTTCTTTGACTCAGCAGTCAACATATTTTTCTCATTTCAATATATACTTTTATGCTATAGTGAGGTGGCACTATATACGTAATGTTATTGCACTTCCAGTTTTGGGTTTTTTCTGCACACAAGTCTTTAGGGAGGGAGGAGATGGAGAGAAGGGTTTGTGCTTTTTTAAGCCAGGGGGTGGATGTTTTGTTTTTAGTCTGTTGGTTCTGCGTACATGTGGTAGGGGATGTCATAATCCAGGCGAGGAGTAGCATAAAGATAGTAAACATACAAGGGCCGAGAATGGATCCTAGAGGAACAACGCATTTCATTTCCCTACATACAGTTTCACCACTACCAATTGAAATGGAGTAGCGTGATGGGAGTAGAGTGTGATTCAAACCAATTTAACACAGCGCCAGAAAGTCCTGCCCAACTCTCTGTCTAGGTTTAAGATGCATTGTGTTGCACATAATCAACTTCTCGAGTCATCTTTGTGACACTTATCATTGCTGTGTCAGTGCATCTGCAACAAAGACCTAATTAGAATGGATGCCAATTCATGTGAATTAAATTAGCCTGGAAGTATATTAGGAAGTGCCTCGTCAGGACTCTGCAAATAAAGCCCCATATCTTCCACAGTCCTGCAGGTTTGTCCCGCAAAAAACTGCCTTATAATTTAAGGCTTTACTGACGTTGAGACCGTAACAGTCAGTCTCAATTGTGACAACAGACACAGTCATTGCCTTTTTTATTTTTTTTTATTCAAGGGTTATTCAAGGGTTTCTATGGAATAACCTGCACTTGGTTTAGTGTGAGAACTCTGTCTTTAACGTTAAGGAAGTTATCCATTAGGTTCTAAATGTGTACAGATTTAAATCAGCTCGACTGTTTCAGTGTCAATTGCACGATCATGCAGCCAATAACAAGCCATAGGAATAATTCAACAAACGATTCACACATTGAAAACATAAAACAATTATTCTAAACTGGAACTATTGTCATTCATGTCGACATTTGTTTGGCAAAATCACAATGTACTGTACATGAAAACCTCTTATATTAATAGCATAACCCCTCATAGCCGTCATTAAATTAATAACATGTCTGTTACTGACGTCCACTGCAGTAAATTCAATTTTCTAAATGAGATAAGAGAGTTCAGACATCAGTTATACACATATATGCAGGTGTTTGTTTTGTTTTTCACTTGACTGGAAGACATTTGGCGGTAAAAATACCCCACATATTTCTTGAATCTTGTTTCTATTGTGTTTGCGTCTGTGATGATGCACATTGACGTCTACAAACTCAATGTCAATACATATTCTTCAGTACTGGGTGATGACTGTTTGCACTGGTGTCTGTTTATAGCCTCAGGGAAGTAAAGCTGTTCAACACCGGGTGTTTTTTTTAAATAAAGAAATTCCCGTGTTGCATGGTTTCAGCTCTTCCTGTTTTACATACGGTAAATAGTACATTCACGTGCACCTTGATTGGTCCTATTTCCCGAAGTCATTCTTCTGACTACTGTGTTTACATAACATTTAACTTGTAATGCTGAAACAATATGGATGCCACAACGAAGATGTGTTGGGTTTCATTGCTCAGTTTCCAGTACTTACGTCCAGTTTGAAGTTTAATAGAAGTGCTTTTGTCCCAGACTTGCACCTCTCCAGGCTGCACCAAAAACCACTCAAAATGGCTAGGGTCACTCTACGTGTTCAAGAATTATGTACTGTATATGTTGTGATTATTCATTTTTCAGATGGGTTAATTATGGATGGAAATGCACTTTGTGAGATACATCCTCAAAACGTTAATACAGAGCTTTGACTGGGTTCGAAATTGAAGACCAAAAGTGACATGTCATGTTTACTCCTTTGCTTTTCTTTCTTCTCCTCCTTTTGAGGTTTTTAAATGCATACAAGTGTCAGCTCTGTTGACAAAGAAGGTTTATTGCTTTAATGGATTTTTTCAAAGGGAGACTCCCAGTACGTTCCAACGTGACAGTTCCTGGTTAACTGACAAGCTGTTGATTGGCATCGACTTTGAGAAATGGAACTTTTAATAAAGAGCTTTGATATGAGCATGCTGTGATTGGAATCAAAATGCTTCCACCAAAACCAACAAGACCAACCCTGCACCCTATAATTATTGCAGTGGAATACGGAAACACTTTGGTAAGCTGGGTCAAAGGAACTTACTGTAATTCCTCAACTAAAAGCCAGGGCCTTTATTTACCTGAACCGCAGAATGTACCTGGCTTTTATTTGAAGCAGGCTTTTATTAGAGGCAGGCCTTTATTTCTAATTCCATCTGTTTGATAAGTATCATTGTTTTAAATAAACTGTTTTAAATGAAAAGCCGTAGCGTTCCAGTGGACAGAGATCATTCACTTTTTAAGAAACATTTGCAAAAATATCCCCATGTACAACAACAACTACAGTAATGCTGGTAGATTACGATAAGAGCATAAAGTAGTTACACCAGTATCTGATTAACATTAGACGGTAGCTAGCTAGCTTTGTTTCTAGCTCCAGGCTAACTCTTTTCCTCCCACCTCCAGCTAGCTAACGTCCTTTCTAGCTCCAGGCTAACTCTCTTCCTCCCACCTCTAGCTAGCTAACGTCCTTTCTAGCTTCAAGCTAACTCTTTTCCTCCCCCTCGTCCAGCTAGCTAGCTTCGTTTCTAGCTCCAGGCTAACTCTTTTCCTCCCACCTCTAGCTAGCTAGCCATGCTCTGCTCCTGTCGGCTCATTCTTCTGTTTCTTCCAGTCTTGGATCCTCCTGGGGTCAACGTAGAACTGTCTTGCAGCTTTTTCAACCTGAGTTTTCCTCAGCATACTTTAAAACTCTCTGTTTTGTTGTTGAAATGTCCGTCACTAGCATCAAAGCCGTTGTCACTGTCCAATGTGAGTCGAGCGCAGATTTGAGTCGCGCATGCTCAGATGTAAAGGGTTTACGACAAAACTGAATTTTTTTAAATCGATGAAATAAACTGTTGCGTTATAGAAAGTTAAAAACAATGTTTTGAAAACAATGCATTTCTGTTTATGTATGATGCTGCCAGGTTAGGATAATATGACTTTTGTCTCTGAAGAGGTCAAGACAGCCCTTCTGTCTCTAACCTACCCCCCCTCTTCTTCTGTCTCTGCCAGATCCATTAGAACTGAAAACTATTAACATCTAGAAAGACACCGTTTGCTCCACAAAAATAAATAATCTCCTGTCTCCAACCCCCTGGTGTCTCAGACTGGGCTTGGACAATGTAATGCTGATTAACTGTATTTGTTAGAATTTCACATTTACATGACAGAACCTTTTGATCTGGGACCGAAAACGACCCCAAAGGGTCAGAGTTTAGAGGCATGTCCTCCCTCATTGGATAGCGAAGATGCGTTAAACATGTTACCGTGCCAACGACGGACCAATGAGAATGGATTTGAATGCACCAGGTAAAAAGGAACCACCCCCAGGTGCAGGGGATATATGTGTGTGATTTAGGAATATTTAGGACAGGTCTCATGTGACTCCATCAGGGAGAACCATGGATCAAGTCCGCTGTCTGCTGCAGTGTTTTGTTGTTTGTCATAGTGTCTTTATCTTATCATCTTCATCATGCTGTTTCATTAAACCTTTTCTTAATTCTCAATTGGAGTGACACCGTCATTCTCTGCTGTCACTAAATGAGACCCATGTTACATCCAGTGTAGCTACTGCCATCTGTTGGCACATGGACGTTACTACACGCTGCACACTGCTGAGTAACACATTCAGCCGCACTGACTAAAATACCTTTAGGACAATAATACTTTACTGTAACCTAGAAAAAAAGCATGAAGCATTGTTGAATCTGTTAAATTAAAATGATAGAAACTGAAAGTGCAAGGCCAAAGTGTGAGGAACCTGTTGTTTCTGTAAGGATAATAATTTTTCTGAGTCCTTTGTTGCATTTTTGATGAGGTTACAACGCACAAAAACTCAATAAAATCTGCACACATGTCCGACCTGGTAAAGATTGCAAAGTCCTGTAGTGATTGGGGTCGGGTGTTAGCCTGGAGGCCCCTCTGCCATCTCAGCTCTCTCCTGACCCCTTTCAAACCAAGTCTTCCCCTCCCACCACCCTCTTCCTCCTTCTTCTTCCGCTCTACTCCTGATACTCCCTCTTACCCCCCCCCCCCCCTACTGCAGCTATTCCTCCCCTATCCCTCTCAAGATCCTCCCCCTCTCCACTCCTTTACCTAACCTCACCCCTCCTTTGTTCCCGCCCACTCACCTCCCCTCGTCAAAACATATTAAGGCTTCTCCTCCCCCTCCACCAGTTCTTTCTGATGCACAACCCGGTCCTTCAGGCCTCTGTATGATGGAGATGCCCGGGGGGCCCGACGAGGTGAATCAGCCCCCAATTCAACTCCCTAAGCGGAACCCGAAACAACAGGTGAGGGTTGAAATCAACCCACTGTTGGTCGAGGAACTCCGGCGGCATGGATTGTCTTGGGCTGGGTCTCTTGCCTGCCCCCCTGCATCAGATAACATCTGAGTTATCCACCATATTCCCAAACAGGGCCTCTGCAACAGTGCCTGACTCCCCAGGGCGCCTGGAACCACATGCAAACCCATGCACCTTTAAAAATATATATATAGATATATATAGATATATATATCTATATATATATATACAGGACTGGTCGCTGGAGGTGGGGAAGCGGACCCTTTTTCTGGGAGACTCCAACAACTCACACAGACCCAGACATACAGGTTGACAATTACCCTGGAGCTACCTTCCATCACATGTCAGCCATCTTAAAAACAAACTACACCCACAACACGTCATCCTTTCATTTAGACTACAACTGCCTGAACACGAACACACTACCCTACTCAAACAGCTACAGCAGATGGTAAAAACTGGTCACACTACTTTTCCCAATGCCATCATTCAAATCCCTGTAATAAACTTCTCCAACAGGCCCTCCTAACCACTCTCAACAACCTCCAAATATAACCTTTCTTGCAGAAATCAATCCATGTTGCCAGAGACAACATCTACTGGGCAGCAGATACATGTGAGATGTTGTTCAAGTACTGGAAACGGCCATTAAACTGATAGCGGGGACCAGCTGTCACAATACAACCCCCAATAACTCAAATATTTAAAAAAATGTCTGCTGTTTTCGACTCTGGACACGTGAAGAAGGTTCAGGGGACTTTGATGACTTACACAACATTATGCATTTAAATACATATCTATATAAAAGAGACTTCAGATACAGTATTAGGGACCACTAAGGTCTATATAAAGAGACTTCAGATACAGTATAGGGGACCCTAAGGTCTATATAAGAGAACTTCAGATACAGTATTAGGGGACCACTAGGTCTATATAAAGAGACTTCAGATACGTATTAGGTGACCACTAAGGGTATATAAAAGAGAGTTCAGATACAGTATTAGGGACCACTAAGGTCTATATAAAGAGATTCAGATACAGTATTAGGGGCCCACTAAGGTCTATATAAAGAGACTTCAGATCAGTATTAGGGGACCACTAGGTCTATATAAAAGAGACTTCAGATACAGTATTAGGGGACCCTAAGGTCTATATAAAGAGAGTCAGATACAGTATTAGGGGACCACTAAGTCTATATAAGAGACTTCGATACAGTATTAGGGGACCACTAAGGTCTATATAAAGAGACTTCAATACAGTATTAGGGGACCCTAAGGTCTATATAAAGAGACTTCAGATACAGTATAGGGGAACAGTAAGGTCTATATAAAAGAGACTTCAGATACAGTATTAGGGAACCACTAAGGTCTATGTAAAAGAGAGAATTCTCACACTACATCAATCACTACTTATTCCAGAGAAACAACTCACTGTTGAATAAACAGAAGGTATTGGATGTGTAAGTCGTCACAAATGAGACTGTTATTGTTTAGCCAGGTAGAATTAAAGCCACACCCTGTAGTTTGGGAGGATCACAGCAACAAATAATGCTATTGACCCAGTCACAATGTCTGTAAAGCCTGAAAGTACAGGGCAGCTTTACGGGCACAAATCAGCAGGACTGGGGACGATATGGGGTTTTATTTGACTTTCACTTAGTGCTGTCTGGGCACTTCCTAAAAATAATTTTGTGATTGCTTTCAGAAAAAATGTAGTTGCAGGCTAATGTAAGTCACAGGAACTGGCCTAGATAATTACCATCTTGGGTAATTGTGGCAGATGCACTGACACAGCAATGATAAGTGTCACAAAGATGGGAGAAATTATTTTATTAGGATAACCCCTTGAGATGCACCATCTTGTTTTTGAGGGGTCCTTGAACAAGATATCACACAAACCAAAAAAAAACAATGCACATATACAAACAAGACAAGCAAATCAAAATGAAACAGAAACAAAAAACCAAAAAAGACACAGAGAATAAGTAATAGATCATAACATGATCATTCGGAATATAGCCAAAGTTTACTTTAACATATCAGTGAGATTAAGTGGTTCATTAAAGAGAGAAGAGTGAGGAATGAGATGAAATTAGAAGGATGTTGAAGTCTGCATGTACCGTTAGTATGACTGTGAGTTGCCAAGGCATGTTTAAAAAGTGTGAAAGATGAAATGGAGCGAATATTTACTGGTAAGTTATTCCAGTCAGAAGGTGCTTTAAAAAATAAAATAAAAGCTTTTTTTGATATGGACTTAGAAACATAAGGTACTTACAAAATAGCTGTACAGTATGTCTTAAATGATCAGTGGAGGGAAAAGGAACCACAAATTGTTTTAAATGAGAAGGATAGTTGAAATGAACACACTTAAAGACACATTGCGACCAATCAATCTTTCTTCTTATAAATGGTGTAGGCAAGTCAAGAAGTTCATACATTTTGCAATGATGTAAATGTGCTGTATTTATATAGCGCTTTTCTAGTCTTAACGACTACTCAAAGCGCTTTTTTACATCATACAGAATACATTCACCATTCACACACATTCATACGCTGTGGCCGAGGCTGCCGTACAAGGTGCCACCTGCTCATCAGATAAACACTCACACACATTCACACTCCGATGCGCAGCACCGGGGGCAACTCGGGGTTCAGTGTCTTGCCCAAGGACACTTCGACATGGGACTGCAGGGCAAGGGATCTAACCACCAACCTTCCAATTGGCAGACAACCGCTCTACCACTGAGCCACAGCCTCCCCCGATGAGTTGTAAATGAGTACTCTATTATACACTCTGGTAAGAGGTATTAGAAGCAATGCAGTACACAGAATAAGCAAAATCCATTATTGGCAGTATAAGTTGAAGAGCAATTTTTTTCTGACCTTAAGTGGGAAACAGTTTCTGGAACGGAAAAGGAGACTAAGACTATAATTCTTTATTCTCTCTCTCTCTCTCTCTCTCTCTCTCTCTCTCTCTCTCTCTCTATATATATATATATATATATATATATATATATATATATATATTATCTATAATTCTATAAGACTATAATTCATTTATGTACAATATGATTGATATGGCATTTAAAAAAAGACTCAGTCAAAGTATAGGCCCAGGTATTAACTTTCTGCAATATAGTGCCATCCAGACAGAAAATACCACATGAATGTGTTTTGGATTTGAGTTTTATGTTCTGTCGAGTGCCAAAAATCCTAGTGTGTGTTTTTGTTTTACTAAAGAGTAAATTATTAGCTGAAAGCTAACGCTGTAAATTATTAAAATCTGACTGTAGATCTGCTTCAGTCTGTCCTAAATTTTGATAAAAGTATGTATAAAAGATTCATCAGCATAAAGCTAAACAGAACTCTTACAATTAGAGGGAAGATCATTAATAAATATAGAGAAAAGAAGTGGACCAAGCATCAATCCTTGAGGTACACCATAGGGTTGAGTTAGATTGTACGATTTGTTTCCATTAATAATGCAATAATTGCAGAGGGATTTGACCAAAAGCCAGACTGAGAAGCTGACAGGATATTGTTTTCCATAAGATACAAAGGTGATTTAAGAAGCTGAGTATCTGCTTCTGGTTTAAATGAAGTTATTTTTTGTATTTTTATGGCATCAACACAAGATAAAAAAACAGAAGAAATCTGTAAAATAATACAGGGAATTCCAGTGAAATAACCTTTTTGTTTTATTGTGTACACCAATAAAAACATAACCAGACAAAAGCTAATCAATGACCCAAACGCTTGGTGTAATGTATGATGAAAATAACTAAATGTTTACCAGAACATCACAAGTACCTTCCCCGCAAATCTCTGTCCCTCAACCGGTTTCTATACACAGTAACCCAAAAGAAGACCAATGAATGAACTATTACAGGGGCGGCCACACCTTCAAAGACATTATTAATACAATTCATTAACTTGGTTTAGAACCTGATGATAAAAGACCTGCTTTGTGGGAATGGATATAAAAGGTGATGTGTGTTCAGTGGAGGACGTCAACCAGCAAACAGCAACAGGTGGAATCAGAGAGCATCCCAGCTTCAACCACCGCAGTCAGGTCAAATCTACAGCGGACGAAACCTGTGAGTATTTCAATGAGGAATATTAGTCTAATTTCGATCAATGCAAGTTGGACTTTATGTCTTTCTTCAATAACAATGCAAATATCTGCAATAATATTTATCATAATAATCACATTAACTATCACCCACGACCTATCGGTGTAACAATTGTTGGTGTTACACTTACTGTAACTGCTGTTTGTTTAATATTTTTCTGGAAGATAATTAAAACTATTTTTAAAAACTTTAATTTCTGTATGTGTCTAAAGCTACAACTATGTTGTGTTTGTTGGTTTTAAACAGATGTGTAACCTTTTCTATATTATAAAAACAATTATGAATGCACAAAAAGCCTGTTTAGTTCTAGAAATTATGTAAATGCACACAATAAGAAAATGACAATCTTTATTGGTAGATCCTAACATTTATAAATGGTAGTTTGCATTTACAGCTGTAAAAGGATTATTGTCTCATAGATCCAGTGGATAATGTAAATAAATAGTAAAACTACATTTTTCAGCAATTTAATATAATGTAGAAGGTAGTAATATAAGTAAAGATTTGAGTTAGTCAATGCAAATTAGTTGTCATTGCTTAACTGAATCTGACAAAAATTGTATTTTTTCAACAGTGAAGCACATCCCAAAATAATAATGAAGATCTTTGTCATCCTCCTTCTGTGTTTTGGTAAGTTTTAAGATATTAAAATGAATTTTGACGTAGACAAAGTAGAATTAAAAACATAACAAATATAGAAAGAAAATACATTTTTATTTTGAAGATTTAAGATTTACTTTTACTCATGTTAGCGATGCCATTGCACTCCAGATAATGTCTTACTGATAATTTCTATTGTAACGCTGCAGGAATAACAACCGCAGCTGCACAAACAACAGCTGCAGCAACAACAACCACAACAGCAGCAGCAGCAGCGACAACCACAGCTTCTCCAACAACCACTGATGCTCCACCAAAAACAGCTGCAGCAGCGACAACCACAGCTGCACAGACAACTACAGCTCCTTCAAAAACAACCACAGCTTCTCCAACAACAGCCGCAGCTGCTCCAACAACAACAGCAGCTCCAACAACAACCACAGCTGCTCCAACAACAACAGCTGAGGCAGCGACATCAACAGCTGCAGCGACAACAACAACAGCTGCTCCAACACCCACAGCAGCTCCAACAACAACCACAGCTGCTCCATCAACAACAGCTGAGGCAGCGACAACCAGAGCTCCAACAACAACCACTGCTTCTCAAATCGCAACGACAGCTTCTCCAACAACAACAACAGCTGCTCCAACAACAACAACAACAGCTGCTCCAACAACCACAGCAGTTCAGACAACAACACCAGCGGCTCCAACAAACACAGCTGAGGCAGGGACAACCACAGATGACCCAACAACAGCTCCATCAACAACAACCACATCTTCTCCACCAACAACAACCACAGCTGCTCCAACAACAACAGCTGAGGCAGCTACAACCACAGCTGCAGCGACAACAACAACAGGTGCTCCAACAGCCACAGCAGCTCTGACAACAACAACAGCTGCTCCAAAAACCACAGGTGCAAAAACAAAAACAGCTGAGGCAGCAACAACCACAGCCGCTCCAACAACTACAGCAGCTCCAACAACAACAACTGCTGCTCCAACAACCATAGCAGTTCAGACAAAAACAACAGCTGCTCCAACAACCACAGATGCTCAAAAAACAACAGCTGAGGCAGCGACAACCACAGCTGCTCACACATCAACCACAGCTTCTCCAACAACAACAGCTGAGGCAGCGACAACCACAACTACAACAACAACCACAGCTTCTCCAACAGCAACCACAGATGCTCCACAAACAACACCTGAGATAGTGAAAACCACAGTTGCAGCTACAACCGCAGCTACTCCAACTACAACCGCAGCTACTCCAACAACAACAATTGCAGCTAAGCAAACAACAATAGCTGAGGCAGTGACAACAACAGTCGCAGCAGCGACAACCACAGCGGACCCAACAACAACAGCTGAGGCAGCGACAACCACAGCTGAAGCAACAACAACAGCTGCTCCAACAACCACAGCAGCTCCCACTACAACCACAGCTGCTCCATCAACAACAGCTGAGGCAGCGACAACCACAGTTCCAACAACAACCACTGCTTCTCAAACAGCCACAACAGCTTCTCCAACAACAACCACAGCTGCTCCAACAACAACATCAACAACAGCTGCACCAACAACCACAGCTGCTCCAACAACAGCTGAGGCAGCGACAACCACAGATGACCCAAAAACAGCTGCAGCAGCGACAGCCACAGCTGCAGAGACAACCACAGCTCCTTCAACAACAACCGCAGCTGCTCTAACAACAACAGCAGCTCCAACAACAACCATAGCTGCTCCAACAACAACAGCTGAGGCAGCGACAACCACAGCTGTAGCGACAACAACAACAGCTGCTCCAACAACCAAAGCAGCTCCACCAGCGACAACAACAGCTGCAACAGCGACAACCACAACTGCTCCAACAACAACAGCTGCAGCAGCAACAACCACAGCTTCTCCAACAACCACAGCTGCTACAACAAAAACAGTTGAGGCAGTGACAACCACAACTGCTCCAACAACAACCGCAGCTGACCCAACAATAACAGCTGCAGAAGCAACAACCACAGCTGCAGAGACAACTACAGCTCATTCAACAACAACCACAGCTTCTCCAACAACAACCGGAGCTGCTCCAACAAAAACCGCGGCTGCAGCGACAACCACAGCTGCTACAACAACCACTGCTACTCCAACAACAACAGCTGCTCCAACAACCACATCTTCTCCAACAACCACGGATGCTCCACCAACAACAGCTAAGGCCGTGACAACCATCTGCAACAGCAACCATAGCTGTTCCATTGACACCACAGCTTCTCCAACACAACAGCAGCAGCACAACAACCAACTGCCCACAACACCTACAGCAACAACCCCACACCTGACCCAACAACCCTACAGTAGCAACCACCACAGCTTCTCCCACCACACAACCACAGCTGCTTCAACAACCACAGCTGCTCCAACAACCACATCTTCTCCAACAACCACGGATGCTCCACCAACAACTGCTAAGGCCGTGACAACCATAGCTGCAACAGCAACCATAGCTGTTCCATTGACAACCACAGCTGCTCCAACATCCACAGCTACTCCAACAACAACAGCAGCAGCAACAACAACCACACCTGACCCAACAACACCTACAGCAACAACAACCACACCTGACCCAACAACACCTACAGTAGCTTCAACAACCACAGCTGGTCCAACAACCACATCTTCTTCAACAACCACGGATGCTCCACAAACAACAGCTGAGGCCGTGACAACCACAGCTGCAACAGCAACCATAGCTGTTCCATTGACAACAGCTGCTCCAACAACCACAGCAGCTCCAACGACAACCACATCTGCTCCAACAAAAACCGCTGAGGTAGCAACCACTGCTTCTCAAACAACGACAGCTTCTCCAACAACAACCACAGCTGCTCCAACAACACCAGCCTCAGACAACAACAAAGCTGCTCCAACACCACAGCAGCTCAGACAACACACGCCTCCAACCACACCACAGGTGCACCAACAACCACACTGGCTTCAACACAGCTGCAGCAACAACCACAGCTGCTCAATTGACCACAGCTGCTCCAACACAACACTGCTCTGACCACAACCACAGCTGCTCCAACAACAAGCTGAGCAGCGACAACCACAGCTGTTCCATTGACCATAGCTGCTCCACCATCCCAGCTCCAACACAACCCAGGTACAACAACACAACACTCAAAACAACCACGCTGCTCCAACAACAACACCCAGCTGCTCCACACAACAACACAGCTGCTCCACAACCTCTAGCTCAGACAACAACTGCTCCAAAACAACCCCAGCTGCTCCAACAACACACAACAACAGCTGCTCCACACCTCATAGCTCAGACAACAACAACACTGCTCCAACCACCACAGCAGCTCCAACACAACCACAGCTGCTCAACAACAACCGCAGCTACGCAACAACCACAGCTGCTACAACAACCACAGCAGCTCCAACCACAACCACGCTACTCCACACAACAACAGCTGCGCCAAACCAACCACACCTGACCCCAACCCCTACAGTGGACCCCCACTTCTTTTCCAACAACAACCACTTTGCTTCAACATCCACAGCTCTCCAACAACCACATCTTCTCCAACAACCACGGATGCTCCACCAACAACAGCTAAGGCCGCGAAAACCACAGCTGCTCCAACAACAACCACAGAAACTACAACAACCACAGCTGCAACAGGAAACGCAGCTGACCCAATGACAACAGCTGCAGCGACAACCATAGCTGTTCCACTGACAACAGCTGCTCCAACAACCACAGCAGCTCCAACGACAACCACAGCTGCTCCAACAACAACAGCTGTGGCTGCGACAACCACAGCTGCAACAACAACCACTGCTTCTCCAACAACCACAGCAGCTCAGACAACAACAACTGCTCCAACAACAACCACAGGTGCAACGACAACCACAGCTGCTTCAACAACAGCTGAGTCAGCAACAACCACAACTGCTCAATGTGACCACACAGCTGCTCCAAGACAACTGCTCCTCGACCACAACCACGGCGGCTCCAACAACCAGCTGAGCAGCGACAACCACAGCTGTTCCATTGACCACAGCTGCTCCAACAACTACAGCGCTCAGACACAAAACTACTGCTCCAACAACAACACGCTGCTCCAACAACCTCAGTCACGACAACAACTGCTCCAAAAAACAACACAACAACAACAACAGCTGCTCCAACACCTAGTACTCAACAACACACGCTGCTCCAACCAACACAGCAGCTCCAACAACAACCACAGCTGCTCCAACAACAACCGCAGCTACAGCAACAACCACAGCTGCTACACAACCACAGCGCTCCAACCACAACCACAGCTACTCCAACAACAACAGCTGCACAAAACAACCACACCTGACCCAACCACCTACAGTACGCCAACCACTCTTTTCCAACAACAACCACATTTGCTTCACATCCACAGCTGCTCCAACAACCCATCTTCTCCACAAACCACGGATCTCCACCACAACACTAAGGCCGCGAAAACCACAGCTGCTCCACAACAACCACAGAAACTACCACAACCCAGCTGCCACCAGGCAAACAGCACTGACCAAGACACAGCTGCACGCGACAACCATAGCTGTTCCACTGACAACATCTGCTCCAACAACCACAGCAGCTCCAACGACAACCAGCGCTGCTCAACACAAACATCGTGGCTGCGACAACCACAGCGGCAACAACCACTGCTTCTCCCAACAAACCACAGCAGCTCAGACAACAACAACTGCTCCACAACAACACAGTGCAACGCAACCACCAGCTGCTTCAACAACAGCTGAGTCAGCACAACCACAACTGCTCATTGACCACAGCTGCTCCAACGACAACAACTGCTCCCCACAACCACGGCTGCTCCAAACACACCCTAGAGGCAGCGACAACCACAGCTGTCCATTGACCCACAGCTCTCCAAAACACAGCAGCTCAGACAACAACTACAGCCCAGACAACACACTGCTCCAACAACCCCACAGCTCCAACACCACCACCTGCAATACACAACAACTCTCCACGACAACCACAGCTGCTCCACACAAACCACAACAGCTGCTCCAACCCCCGCAGCTCATACAACAACAACAGCTGCTCCACAACCAAGCACTGCTACAATAACCACAGGTGCAACCCCACGCTGATGCAGCAACAACACACCACTCCAACAACTTCATCAGCTCCAACAACAACCACAGCTGCTCCACAAAACAGCTAGGCGCGACAACCACAGCCACTCCAACACTCACAGCTCCAAACACACAACAGCTGCTCCAACAACAACACGCAGCTCAGACAACTGCTGCTCCCAACCACCAGCTCAGACAACAACGCTTCCCAATAACAACCACAGCTGCTCCACAACCACAGCAGCTCCGACAACAACAACCGCTGCTCCCACAAACACAGCACTCAAACAACACCACAGATGCAACAACAAACACAGATGCACCAAACACAGCTGCTGCCACAACAACAGCTGAGGCTGCAACAACCACAGCTGCCCCACAACTACAGCCTCACCCAACGACAGCTGCTCCACACAACAGCTAGGCAGCGCCACCACAGCTACTCCATTGACCACACTGCTCCAACACCAACAGCGTCCAACCACAACCCATCTGCAAAAAACAAAGCTGTCCATCCAACCCACGCTGCTCCAACATAACAGCTGACAGCGACACCACAGCTCCACACAACCCTGCTTCTCCAACAACAGCCACACCTTCTCCACACAACAACAACACACAGCTCAGACAACACAACAGCTGCTCCACAACATCCATGTGCAACAACCACAGCTGCTTCACAACAGCTGGGCAGCGACAACCAACACTGCTCAATTTGACCACAGCTGCTCCAACAACAACGCTGCTCTGACCACAACCACAGCTGCTTCCAACACAGATGAGCAGCGACAACCACAGCTGTTCCATTGACCACAGCTGCTCCACCAACCACAGCAGCTCAGACAACAACAACAGCTGCTTCAACAACCACAGCAGCTCCAACAACAACCACATGTGCAACAGCAACAACAACTGCTCCAACAACAACCACAGCTGCTCCAACACCAACAACAACAGCTGCTCCACACCCCAGCATCTCAGACACACCAACCGCTACCCGACAACCGCAGCAGCTCTAACAACCACCACAGGTGCAACAACAACAACTGAGGCAGCACAACCACACTGGTTCCATTGACCATAGCTGCTCCAACAACCACCGCAGCTCAGACAACAACAACAGCTGCTCCAACAACCACAACACCTCCAACAACAACCACACGTGCAACAACACAACACCTGCTCCAACACAACCACAGCTGCTCACAACACCAACACAGCTCTCCAACAACCCCAGCAGCTCAGACAAAACAACGCTGCTCCAACACCACACTGCTACAACAACCACAGGTTTACACAACAGCTAGGCAGCGACAACCACAGCCACTCCACAACTTCAGCAGCTCCAACCAAACAACAGCTCTCCAACAACCACAGCAGCTCGAGCAACACAACAGCTGCCCACACCACAGCTGTTCCAACAACAACAACAGCTGCACCAACAACCACAGCAGCTCCGACATCAACAACAGCTGCTCCAACAACCACAGCTGTTCCAACAACAACAACAGCTGCTCCAACAACCACAGCAGCTCCAACAACAACCACAGGTGCAACAACAACACAACGCTAACCACAAACCACGCTGCTCCAACAACAACAACAGTAGCTCAGACACAACAGCTGCCAACACCACGGCAGCTCCACAACACCCACACTGCATAACAACAACAACTGCTCCAACGACAACCACAGCTGCTCCAACAACAACAACAACAGCTGCTCCAACAACCCCAGCAGCTCAGACAACAACAACAGCTGCTCCAACAACAACAGCTGCTCCAACAACCACAGCTGTTACAACAACAACAACAGCTGATCCAACAACCACAGCAGCTCCGACAACAACAACCGCTGCTCCAAAAACCACAGCAGCTCCAACAACAACCACAGATGCAACAACAACCACAGCTGCTTCCACAACAACAGCTGAGGCTGCGCCAACCACAGCCGCCCCAACAACTACAGCAGCTCCAACAACAACGACTGATGCTCCAACAATAACAGCTGAGGCAGCGCCAACCACAGCTGCTCTATTGACCACAGCTGCTCCAACAACAACAGCAGCTCCAACCACATCTGCAAAAACAACAGCTGCTCCATCTACAACCACAGCTGCTCGAACAATAACAGCTGAGGCAGCGACAACCACAGCTCCAACAACAACCACTGCTTCTCCAACAACAGCCACAGCTGCTCCAACAACAACAACAACAGCAGCTCAGACAACAACAACAGCTGCTCCAACAACCACAGCAGCTCCAACAACAACCACAGCTGCTCCAACAACAACCGCAGCTGCAGCAACAACCACAGCTGCTACAAATACCACAGCAGCTCCAACCACAACCACAGCTACTTCAACAACAACAGCTGCAGCAACAACAACCACACCTGACCCAAAAACACCTATGGTAGCGACAACCACAGCTTCTCTAACAACCACATCTTCTCCAACAACCACGGATGCTCCACCAACAACAGCTAGGCCGCGACAGCCACAGCTGCTCCAACAACAACAACAACAGCAGCTCAGACAACAACAACAGCTGCTCCAACAACCACAGCAGCTCAGACAACAACAGCTGCTCCAACAACATCCACAGGTGCAACAACAACCACAGCAGCTTCAACAACAGGTGAGGCAGCGACAACCACAACTGCTCAATTGACCACAGCTGCTCCAACAACAACAGTTGCTCCGAACACAACCACAGCTGCTCCAACAACAACAGCTGAGGCAGCGACAACCACAGCTGTTCCATTGACCACAGCTGCTCCAAAAACCACAGCAGCTCAGACAACAACAACAGCTGCTCCAACAACCACGGCAGCTCCAACAACAACCACACGTGCAACAACAACAACAACTGCTCCAACAACAACCACAGCTGCTCCAATAACAACCACAACAGCTACTCCAACAACCCCAGCAGCTCAGACAACAACAACAGCTGCTCCAACAACCACAGCAGCTGCTACAACAACCACAGGTTTAACAACAACAGCTGAGGCAGCGACAACCACAGCCACTCCAACAACTTCAGCAGCTCCAACCACAACAACAGCTGCTCCAACAACCACAGCAGCTCAGACAACAACAGCTTCTCCAACAACAACCACAGCTGTTCCAACACACAAACACTGCACCAACAACCACCAGCTCCCGACACAAAACACGCGCTCCAACAACCACAGCTGTTCCAACCAACACAGCTGCTCCAACACCCACAGCAGCTCCACAACAACCCCAGGTGCAACACAACACAACTGCTCCAACAACAACCACAGCTGCTCCAACAACAACTGAGCTCAGACAACCACAACAGCTGCTCCACAACCACGGCAGCTCCAACAACCACCACACGCAACCACACCAACGCTCCAAAACGCTCCACCCACAGCTGCTCCAACAACAACAACAACAGCTGCTCCACAACCCCAGCAACTCAGACAACAACACAGCTGCTCCAACAACCCGCTGTCCACAACAACAACAGCTGCTCCAACACACCACAGCAGCTCCATCAACAACCACAGTGCACACACACCAAACACTGCTCCAACAACAACCACAGCTGCTCCAACAACAACAACAACAGTAGCCAACACAACAACACTCTCCCAACCCGGCAGCTCCAACAACACCCCACGTGCAACACAACAACAACTGCTCCAACACAACCACAAGCTGCTCCAACAACAACAACAGCTGCTCCAACAACCCCAGCAGCTCAGACAACAACAACAGCTGCTCCAACAACCACAGCAGCTGCTATAACAACCACAGGTGCAACAACAACAGCTGAGGCAGCAACAACCACAGCCACTCCAACAACTTCATCAGCTCCAACAAAACCACAGCTGCTCCAACAACAACAGCTGAGGCAGCGACAACCACAGCCACTCCAACAACTTCAGCAGCTCCAACAAAAACAACAGCTGCTCCAACAATCACATCAGCTCAGACAACAACAGCTTCTCCAACAACAACCACAGCTGTTCCAACAACAACAACAGCTGCTCCAACAACCACAGCATCTCCGACAACAACAACCGCTGCTCCAAAAACCACAGCAGCTCCAACAACAACCACAGATGCAACAACAACCACAGCTGCTTCCACAACAACAGCTGAGGCTGCGACAACCACAGCCGCCCCAACAACTACAGCAGCTCCAACAACAACGACAGCTGCTCCAACAATAACAGCTGAGGCAGCCCCAACCACAGCTGCTCTATTGACCACAGCTGCTCCAACAACAACAGCAGCTCCAACCACATCTGCAAAAACAACAGCTGCTCCATCTACAACCACAGCTGCTCGAACAATAACAGCTGAGGCAGCGACAACCACAGCTCCTACAACAACCACTGCTTCTCCAACAACAGCCACAGCTGCTCCAACAACAACAACAACAGCAGCTCAGACAACAACAACAGCTGCTCCAACAACCACAGCAGCTCCCCAACCCGCGCTCCACACAACACCGCAGCTCAGCCCAACCACAGCTGCTACAGACACCAAAGCAGCTCCAACCACAACCACAGCTACTCCAACAACAACAGCTGCAGCTCCAACAACCACACCTGACCCAAAAACACCTATGGTAGCGACAACCACAGCTTCTCTAACAACAACCACAGCTGCTTCAACAACCACAGCTGCTCCAACAACCACATCTTCTCCAACAACCACGGATGCTCCACCAACAACAGCTGAGGCCGCGACAGCCACAGCTGCTCCAACAACAACAACAACAGCAGCTCAGACAACAACAACAGCTGCTCCAACAACTACAGCAGCTCAGACAACAACAGCTGCTCCAACAACATCCACAGGTGCAACAACAACCACAGCAGCTTCAACTACAGCTGAGGCAGCGACAACCACAACTGCTCAATTGACCACAGCTGCTCCATCAACAACAGTTGCTCTGACAACAACCACAGCTGCTCCAACAACAACAGCTGAGGCAGCGACAACCACAGCTGTTCCATTGACCACAGCTGCTCTAAAAACCACAGCAGCTCAGACAACAACAACAGCTGCTCCAACAACCACGGCAGCTCCAACAACAACCACACGTGCAACAACAACAACAACTGCTCCAACGACAACCACAGCTGCTCCAACAACAACCACAACAGCTGCTCCGACAACCCCAGCAGCTCAGACAACAACAACAGCTGCTCCAACAACCACAGCAGCTGCTAAAACAACCACAGGTTTAACAACAACAGCTGAGGCAGCGACAACCACAGCCACTCCAACAACTTCAGCAGCTCCAACCACAACAACAGCTGCTCCAACAACCACAGCAGCTCAGACAACAACAGCTTCTCCAACAAACAACAACACTGCACCCAACCCACAGCAGCTCCGACAACAACAACAGCTGCTCCACCACCAAGCTTCCAACAACCAACAGCTTCTCCAACAACAACAGCAGCTCCAACACACCCACAAGGTGCACAACCAACAACTGTCCAACACAACCACACTGCTCCAACAACAACAACAGCTGCTCCACACACCACACCGCACTCAGAAACACACAACACTGCTCCACACCCGCAGCTCCAACACACCACACGTGCACCACAACATTGCTCCAACGCAACCACAGCTGCTCCACACAACCAACAGCTGCTCAACAACCCCAGCAGCTCAGACAACAACAAACAGCTGCTCCAACAACCACAGCACTGCTACAACAACCACAGCGCTACAACAACCACAGTGTCAACACAACACTTAGCAGCAACACCCGCCACTCCAACACTTATCTCCAACAACCACCAGCTGCCCAACAACACAGCTGAGGCAGCGACACCACAGCCACTCCACACTTCAGCAGCTCCAACAAAAACACAGCTGCTCCCACCCACATCACTCAGACAACACAGCTTCTCCAACAACCACCACGCTGTTCCAACAACAACAGCTGCTCCAACCCCCAAGCATCTCCGACAACACAACAACCGCTGCTCCCAAACCACTCAGCTCCAACACCAACCACAGATGCACCAACAACCCACAGCTGCTTCCACACAACAGCTGAGCTGCGACAACCACAGCCGCCCCAACAACTACAGCAGCTCCAACAACGACAGCTGCTCCAACAATAACAGCTGAGGCAGCGCCACCACACTGCTCCATTGACCACAACCTGCCAACACAACAGCTGCTCCACCATAACCACATCTGCAAAAACACAGCTACTCCATCTACAACCACAGCTGCTCGACACATAACAGCTGAGGCAGCGACAACCACAGCTCCAACAACACCCTCTCTCCAACAACAGCCAAAACCAGCTCTCCACAACAACAACAACAGCAGCTCAACAACCACACCACTGCTCCAACAACCACACAGCTCCAACAACACCACAGTTGCTCCAACAACACCGCCTGCAGCAAAACCAAGCGCTACAACAACCACAGCAGCTCCAACCACAACCACAGCTACTCCAACCAACAGCTGCAGCACAACAACCACACCTGCCCAACACCTATGGTAAGCGACACCACAAGATTCTCTAAACACCACATCTTCCCACACCCACGGGATTCTTCCACCACAACAGCTAAGGAGCACAGCCACAGCTGCTCCACACAACAACAACACGCAGCTCAGACAACAACAACAGCTGCTCCAACAACCACCAGCTCAGACAACAGCTGTCTCCAACAACATCCACAGCTGTTCCAACACAACCACAGCAGCTTCACAAAAGCTGAGGGCAACAACCACACTGCTCAATTACCCCCGCTGCTCCACAACAACAGTTGCTCCGACCACAACCACTCTCCAACAACAACAGCTGAGGCAGCGACAACCAAGGCTGTTCCATTGACCACATCTGCTCCAACAACCATAGCAGCTCAGACAACAACAACAGCTGCTCCAACCACCAAGCACTCAGAACAACAGCTTCTCAACACAACCACCACGCTGTTCCAACACCCCAGCATCTCGACCACACAACACAGCTGCTCCAACAACCACAGCAGCTCCATCAACAACCACAGGTGCAACAACAACAACTGAGGCAGCAACAACCACAGCCGCTCCAACAACTTCAGCAGCTCCAACAACAACCACAGCTGTTCCAACAACAACAGCTGCTCCAACAACCACAGCAGCTCCGACAACAACCACAGCTGCTTCAACAACAACAGCTGAGGCAGCGACAACCACAGCCGCTCCAACAACTACAGCAGGTCCAACAACAACCACAGCTGTTCCAACAACAACAGCAGCTGTTCCAACAACCATAGCAGCTCAGACAGCAACAACAGCTGCTCCAACAACCACAGCAGCTCCAACAACAACCACAGTTGCTTCAAACACAGCTGAGGCAGCAACAACCATACTTGCTCCATTGACCACAGCTGCTCCAACAACAACAGCTGCTCCATCTACAACCACATCTGCAAAGACGACAACAGCTGCTCCAACTACAACCACAACTGCTCCATCCACAACCACAGCTGCTCCAAAAACAACACCTGAGGCAGCGACAACCACAGTTGTTCCATTGACCACAGCTGCTCCAACAATAACAGCTTCTCCGACCACAACCACGTCTGCAAAAACAACAACAGCTGCTCCAAGTACAACCAGAAAAGCTCCATCAACAACCACAGATGCTCCAACAACAACAGCTGAGGCAGCGACAATCACAGCTGTTCCATTGACCACAGCTGCTCCGACCACAACCACAGCTGCAAAAACAACAACAGCTGCACCAACAACAGCAGCTGAGGCAGCAACAACCGCAGCTGTTCCATTGACAACAGCTGCTCCAACAACCAGAGCAGCTCAAACGACAACCACAGCTGCTCAAACAACAACAGCTGAGGCAGCAACAACCACAGCTGTTCCATTGACCAAAACTGCTCCAACAACCACAGCAGCTGCAACAACAATCACTGCTTCTCAAACAACAACGACAGCTTCACCAACAACAACCACAGCTGCTCCAACAACCACAGCAGCTCCAACCACAACCACAGTTGCTTCAACAGCAACAACTGAGGCAGCGACAACCATAGCTGCTCCATTGACCACAGCTACTCCAACAACAGCTGCTCCGACCACAACCACATCTGCAAAAACGACAGCTTATCCAACAAAAACCACAGCAGCTCCAACTACCACAGTTGCTTCAATAACAACAGCTGAGGCAGCGACAACCACAGCCGCTCCAACAACTAAAACAGCTGCTCCAACAACCACACCAGCTCCAACAACAACCACAGCAGCTCCAACAACAACAGCCGAGGCAGCAACAACCACAGCTGCTCAAACAACCACAGCTGCAATAACAACCACTGCTTCTCAAACAAAAACAACAGCTTTTCCAACAACAACCACAGCAGCTCCAACAACAACAGCTGAGGCAGCAACAACCACAGCAGCTCCAACAACAACCACAGCTGCTCAAACAACCACAGCTGCAATAACAAGCACTGATTTTCAAACAAAAACGACAACTTTTCCAACAACAACCAAATTATCTCCAACGACAACAACAGCTGCTCAAACAACAACAGCTGAGGCAGCAACAACCACAGCTCCAACAACAACCACTGCTTCTCAAACAACAACGACAGATTCTCCAACAAAAACCACAGCTGCTGCAACAACAACCACAGCTGTTACAAGAACAACAACCACATCTGCTCCAACAATCACAGCAGTTCGGACAACAACAACAGATGCTCCAACAACCACAGCAGCTGCAACAAAAGCCACAGCTGCTTTAACAACTACAGCTGAGGCAGCGACAACCACAGCCGCGCCAACAACTACAGCAGCTCCAACAACAACCACAGCTGCTTCAACAACAGCTGAGGCAGCGACAACAACAGCTGCTACGACAACAACAGCTGTTCCAACTACAACCACAACTGCTCCATCCACAACCACAGCTGCTACAACCATAGCTGCAGAAGCGACACCCGCAGCTGCTCCAACATCAACAGCTGAGGCGGGGATAACCACAAGTGCAACAAAAACCACAGCTTCTCTAACAACAACCACAGCTTCTCTAACAACAACCACAAATGCTCCAACGACAACCACAGCTGCTCAAACAACAACAGCTGAGGCAGCAACAACCACAGCTGCTCCATTGACCACAGCTGCACCAACAACAACAACTGCTTCTCAAACAACAACAACAGCTTCTCCAACAACAACCACAGCTGCTGCAACAACAACAACTGCTCCAACAACCACAGCAGTTCAGACAACAACAACAACTGCTCCAACAACCACAGCAGTTCAGACAACAACAACAGCTGCTCCAGCAACAACAGCTTTTCCAACAACAACCACAACTTCTCCAACAACAACAACAGCTGCTCCAAAAATCACAGCAGTTCGGACAACAACAACAGATGCTCCAACAACCACAGCAGCTGCAACAAAAGCCACAGCTGCTTTAACAACTACAGCTGAGACAGCAACAACCACAGCTGCGCCAACAACTACAGCAGCTCCAACAACAACCACAGCTGCTTCAACAACAGCTGAGACAGCGACAACAACAGCTGCTACGACCACAACCACATCTGCAAAAACAACAACAGCTGTTCCAACTACAACCACAACTGCTCCATCCACAACCACAGCTGCTCCAACAACAACAACTGCTCCAACAACCACAGCAGTTCAGACAACAACAACTGCTCCAACAACCACAGCAGTTCAGATAACAACAACAGCTGCTCCAACAACAGCCACAACTGCTCCAGCAACAACAGCTTTTCCAACAACAACCACAACTTCTCCAACAACAACAGCTGCTCCAACAACCACAGCAGCTCCAACGACAACCACAGCTGCTCAAACAACAACAGCTGCTCCAACAACAACAGCTGCTACAACAATGGCTGCAAAAGCAACAACCAAAGCTGCTCCAACAACAACAGCTGGGGCAACAACAACCACAAGTGCATCAACCACAGATTCTCTAAAAATAACCACAGCTGCAGAGGAATCAAAAACCACTGTTCCAACAACAACCACAGCTGCTCCAACAACAACCACTGCTTCTCCAACAACCACAGCAGCTCCAACAACAACCACAGCTGCTCCAGCAACAACAGCTGATGCAACAACAACCACAGCTGCAGTGACAACCACAGCTGTTCCAACAACCACAGAAGCTCCAACAACAACCACAGCTGAGGCAGCTACAACCACTGCTTTTCAAACAACAATGACAGCTTCTCCAACAACAACCACAGCAGCTCCAACAACAACCACAGCTGCTTCAACAACAGCTGAGGCAGCGACAACCACAGCCACTCCAACAACTACAACAGCTGCTACAACAACCACACCAGCTCCAACAACAACAGCTGAGGGAGCAAAAACCACAGCAGCTCCAACAACAACCACAGCTGCTCAAACAACAACCACAGCTACTCAAACAACCAGAGCTGCAATAACAACCACTGCTTCTCAAACAACAACAGCTTTTCCAACAACAACCACAGCTTCTCCAACAACAACAACGGCTGCTCCAACAACCACAGCAGTTCCAACGACAACCACAGCTGCTAAAACAACAACAGCTGAGGCAGCAACAACCACAGCTCCAACAACAACCACTGCTTCTCAAACAACAACAACAGCTTCTCCAACAACAACCACAGCTGCTGTAACAACAACAACTGCTCCAAAAACCACATCAGTTCAGACAACAACAACAGCTGCTCCGACAACAGCCACAGCTGCTCCAACAACAACAGTTGAGGCAGCAACAACTATAGCTGCTTCATTGACAACAGCTGCTCCAACAACAACAACAGCTGCACCGACCACAACCACATTTGCAAAAACAACAACTACTGCTCCAACTACACCCACAACTGCTCCATCCACGACCACAGCTACTCCAACAACAACAGCTGCTACAACCATAGCTGGAGAAGCAACATCCACAGCTGTTCCAACAACAACAGCTAAGGCAGCAACAACCACAAGTGCAACAACAACCACAGCTGCTCAAACAACAACAGCTGAGGCAGCAACAACCACCGCTGCTCCATTGACCACAGCTGCTCCAACAACAACCACTGCTTCTCAAACAACAACAACAGCTTCTCCAACAACAACCACAGCTGCTGCAACAACAACAACTGCTCCAACAACCACAGCAGTTCAGACAACAACAACAACTGCTCCAACAACCACATCAGTTCAGACAACAACAACAGCTGCTCCGACAACAGCCACAGCTGCTCCAAACACAACAGCGGAGGCAGCAACAACTATAGCTGCTCCATTGACAACAGCTGCTCCAACAACAACAACAGCTGCTCCGACCACAACCACATCTGCAAAAACAACAACCGCTGCTCCAACTACACCCACAACTGCTCCATCCACAACCACAGCTGCTCCAACAACAACAGCTGCTACAACCAAAGCTGGAGAAGCGACATTCACAGCTGTTCCAACAACAGCTGACGCAGCGACAACCACAAGTGCAACAACAACCACAGCTTCTCTAACAACAACCACAGCTGCTCAAACAACAACAGCTGAGGCAGCAACAACCACAGCAGCTCCAACAACAACACCTGCTCCATTGACCACAGCTGCTCCAAACACAACCACAACTGCTCCAACAACCACAGTTGCTTCAACAACAACAGCTGCTCCAACAGCAACCATAGCTGCTCCAACAACAACCACAGCTGCTCCAACGACAACCACAGCTGCTCCATCAACAATCACATTTGCACAAACAACAACTCCTCCAACAACATCACCAGCTGCTCCATCTACAACCGCTGCTGCTACAACACCCACAGCTGCTTCAACAAAAACCACAGCCACTCCAACAACAACCATAGCTGCTCCAGCAACAACAGCTGAGGCAGCAACAACCACAGCAGCTCGAACAACAACCACAGCTGGTCAAACAACAACAACAGCTGCTCAAACAACCAGAGCTGCAATAACAACCACAGGTGCTCCAACAACAACAGCTGAGGCAGCGACAACCAAAGCTGATCCAACAATCACAGCTTCTCCAACAACAACAATGGCTGCTCCAACAACCACAGCTACTCCAACGACAACCACAGTTGCTCAAACAACAACTGCTGAGGCAGCGACAACCACAGCTCCAACAACAACCACTGCTTCTCAAACAACAACAGCTTCTCCAACAACAACCACAGCTGCTGCTGCAACAACAACTGCTCCAACAACCACAGCAGTTCAGACAACAACAGCTGCTCCAACAACACCCACAGCTGCTCCATTGACAACAGCTGCTCCAACAACAACAGCTGCTCCGACCACAACCACATCTGCAAAAACAACAACAGCTGCTCCAACTACAACCACACCTGCTCCAACAACAGCTGCTACAACCATAGCTGGAGAAGCGACAAGCACAATTGCAACAACAAACACAGCTTCTCTAACAACAACCACAGCTGCTCAAACAACAACAGCTGAGGCAGCAACAACCACAGCAGCTCGAACAACAACCACAGCAGCTCCAACAACAACAGCTGCTCCATTGACCACAGCTGCTCCAAAAACCACAGCTGCTCCATTGACCACAGCCTCTCCAACAACAACAGCTGCTCCAACAACCACAACAGCTCCAACAACAACCACAGTTGCTTCAACAACAACAGCTGCTCCAACAGCAACCATAGCTGCTCCAACAACAACCACAGCTGCACCAACAACAAACACTGCTTCTCAAAAAACCACAACAGCTTTTCCAACAACAACCACAGCTGCAGCAGCAACAACTACTGCTGTTCCAACAACAACCACATCTGCTCCAACAACAACCACAGCTGCAGCAGCGGTAACTACTGCTGTTCCAACTACAACCCCATCTGCTCCAACAACAACCATCGCTGCTCCAACCACAACAGCTGCTCAAATCACAACCACATCTTCTCCAACAACAACCATATCTCCTCCAACAACAACCATAGCTGCAGCAGTGAACAATCAAACCAGCTGCTCCAACAACAACCACAGCTGCTCCAGCAACAACAGCTGAGGCAGCAACAACCACAGCTGCCGCAACAACCACATCTGTTCCATCTACAACCAAAGCTGCTCCAACAACAACCACAGCTGTTCCAAATACACCCAGCTGTTCCAACTACAACCACATCTGCTCCAACAACAACCACAGTTCAGCAGCGATAACTACTGCTGTTCCAACTACAACCCCATCTGCTCCAACAACAACCATCGCTGCTCAACCACAACAGCTGCTCCAATACAAACAGCAGCTGCTCATCAACAACAGCTGCTCAATCACAACCACATCTTCTCCAACAACAACCCTATCTCCCAACAACAACCATAGTTGCAGCAGTGCAAATTACAGCTGTTCCAACAACAACCACAGCTGCTCCAACAACAACCACAGCTGCTCCAGCAACAACAGCTGAGGCAGCAACAACCACAGCTGCCGCAACAACCACATCTGTTCCATCTACAACCAAAGCTGCTCCAACAACAACCACAGCTGTTCCAAATACAACCACAGCTGTTCCAACTACAACCACATCTGCTCCAACAACAACCACAGCTTCAGCAGCGATAACTACTGCTGTTCCAACTACAACCCCATCTGCTCCAACAACAACTACAGCTGCTCCAACCACCACAGCTGCTCCAACAACAACCACAGCTGCTCCAACCACCACAGCTGCTCCAGCTACAACCGCAGCTGCTCCATCAACAGCCGCAGCTGCTCCACCAACAACCATAGCTGCAGCAACGACAATTACAGCTGTTCCAACTACAACCACAGCTGCTCCAATAACAACCAAATCTGCTCCAACAACAGCTGCTCCAACCACAACACAAGCTGCTCCAACAGCTACAGCTGCTCCAACAACAACCACAGCTGCTCCAACAACAACCACAGTTCCTCCAGCAACAACAGCTGAGGCAGCAACAACCACAGCTGCAGCAACAACCCCATCTGCTCCAACAACAACCACAGCTTCAGCAGCGATAACTACTGCTGTTCCAACTACAACCCCATCTGCTCCAACAACAACCATCGCTGCTCCAACCACAACAGCTGCTCCAATTACAACAGCAGCTGCTCCATCAACAACAGCTGCTCAAATCACAACCACATCTTCTCCAACAACAACCATATCTCCTCCAACAACAACCATAGTTGCAGCAGTGACAATTACAGCTGTTCCAACAACAACCACAGCTGCTCCAACAGCAACCACAGCTTCTCCAACAACAACAGCTGCTCCAACAACCACAGCAGCTCCAACAACAACCCCAGCTGCAGCAGCAACAACTACTGCTGTTCCTATTACAACCACAGCTGCTCCAACAACCACAGCTTTTCCAACTACAACCACATCTGCTCCAACAACAACCACAGCTGCAGCAGCAACAACTACTGCTTTTCCAACTACAACCCCATCTGCTCCAACAACAACCATGGCTGCTCCAACCACCACAGCTGCTCCAACTACAACCGCAGCTGCTCCACCAACAACCATAGCTGCAGCAATGACAATTACAGCGGTTCCAACTACAAACACAGCTGCTCCAACCACAACCACATCTGCTCCAACAACTGCTGCTCGAACCACAACACCAGCTGCTCCAAACACTACAGCACCTCCAACAACAAAAGCTGCTCCAACAAGTACAGCTGCCCCAACAACAACCACAGCTGATCCAACACCAACCACTGTTGCTCCAGCAACAACAGTTGAGGCAGCAACAACCACATCTGCTCTAACAACAACCACAGGTGCAGCAACAACAACTACTGCTGTTCCAACTACAACCGCAGCTGCTCCATCAACAACCACAACTGCTCCACCAACAACCATAATTGCAGTAACAACCACATCTGCTCCAACAACAACCACAGCAGCAAAAACTACTGTTGTTCCAAACACAACCACAGCTGCTCCAACAACAACCACAGCTGCACAAACAACAACAGCTGCTCCAACCACAACACAAGCTGTCCCAACCACAACCACACCTGCTCCAACAACAGCTGCATCAACAACCACATCCTCTCCAACAACAACAGCTGCATCAACAACCACATCCTCTCCAACAACAACAGCTGCTCCAACCACAACACCAGCTGCTCCAACAACAACCGCAGCTGCCCCAACAACCACAGCTGCCACAACCACAAACACATCTGCTACAACAACCGCAGCTGCTCCAACAACAACCACCGCTTCAGCAACAACAGCTGCTCCAACCACAATACCAGCTGCTCCAACAACAACCGAAGCTTCCCCAACAACAACAGCTGCTACTACCACAAATACATCTGCTCCAACAACAACAGCTGCTCTAACAACAACCACAGCTGCTCTAACAACAGCCACAGCTGCATCAACCACAAACACATCTGCTACAACAACCGCAGCTGCTCCAACAACAACCACTGCTTCAGCAACAACAGCTGCTCCAACCACAATACCAGCTGCTCCAACAACAACCGAAGCTTCCCCAACAACAACAGCTGCTACTACCACAAATACATCTGCTCCAACAACAACAGCTGCTCTAACAACAACCACAGCTGCTCTAACAACAGCCACAGCTGCATCAACCACAAACACATCTGCTACAACAACTGCAGCTGTTCCAACAACAAACACATCTGCTGCAACAACCACAGCTGCTCTAACAACAACCACCGCTGCTCTAACAACAGCCACAGCTGCAGCAACCACAAACACATCTGTTGCAACAACCGCAGCTGCTCCAACAACAAACACATCTGCTACAACAACCACAGCTGTATCAACAACAACCGCAGCTGTTCCAACAACAAACACGGCCGCTCCAACAACAACCACAGCTGCAGCAACAACAACCACTGATGCCCCAGCAGTAGCGACAGCTTCAGTAAATCCAACAGCCGCTGCCTCCTCTGCAGTCATCAACAAAACAAGTTTCCTTTTAGTCATACCAGTTTTTGCAGCTGTTATTTGGAATTAACTGGACTGGATCAAGGGAATACCACCAACATTTAATGACTGTTAACTCTCTACTCTTTTCATGAAAAGCTTACTATGTGATTTTATGTATATCTAATGTGATTTCCCTGTGACTTGTGTTTTTTACAAACACAATATTTACTAAGTAAAAGAGATCTTAAGTCATGCACTAATTGGGCACAGACAAACTTGATGTATATTTTTTGACATAAGTGAAGCATAACTGTTGTTAACAGTAAGTGAATGAGCCATATGCAGAGAATGGCCAAAAGAATATGCAGCTCCTATTTATGAAATATTAAAAGAGATGTAATATCCCTATTGCAGTTCATTTGTATTGTATTGCATTACACTGTAAGAAATGAACTTTTATGGAAACTCTGTTGCACACTTTGGTGATTGTTCTGTGCTTCACATTTTTATATATGTTCAAAATCCATACAAAAGAACAAGTTCACCAGAGTCTGTGTATATATATATATATATATATATATAT
>NC_045739.1:24674800-24697872 GCF_008692095.1 Etheostoma spectabile | reverse complement strand
TATATATTTACTGAAACACATTCAATCTGTCACAGTTGATTTATGAGTAAGGTACAACTACTTAAACAATCCTTCAAAGTTAGCATTGAAAAATGATATTATAGATTCTCTCTAAAAAGAGGGACAGCTTCTGGAGATTTAGTGTACTGTCCTCTAATTTGTTTTAGAAGTGCTAGATTGGAAAGATCAAGCTGTAGGATTATCAAACGAAATGTAACATTAAGGCTTTTTCCAGTGACTTTGCAGTAGTGTACTGTTCATCACACTTTGAAATACCATTTATAGAACTGGCGTTAACATATTTGCCAGATTAATGTCGTGCTTACACTTTATTAAATTACAATGCTCAGAGTTAAAGGTAGATCAAACCACTGGTTGTTCACAGAAATATCAATGATGTTCAAGGCAAAGGACCCTGGAGCCTGGGCCCTTGGGGAAAGTACAATGAACAAAAAATACAACGAAACTCCTCTATATCTTGCTTCCATGGAATGACTTCTTAATAAACAAAACATTAGAGATTTGATACTTTAAAAAAATAAATGCAATGAGGAAGGCAATTTTTGGAAAATATATAGAAATGTTGGCAATTCAACCATTTTTATAAAATTAACCAGCCTGTTCTCATACACCATATATGTAAAAGGCTCTGAAAGTGAGGCCCTTTAAGTTTTGTTTTTTTTCGCTCTTACTTTTGTACAACATATTACGTTTTGGACTGAATACATTTCATACAAAATCATACAAACAAGGTCATGAATTGAATTAACACAACCCTCCAGCGTTCCTGGGTAGCCCATTTACCTAGACTACGTCCCGGCAGCCGTGGTTTTGAATCCGACCTGCGGCCTTTCGCTGCACAACATCCACCCCCAGGTAAAATGAATGATTACCTTAATTGAATTTTTTCCAATATGTGAGTGTTTTTATGTTGTTAGTGTGACCCAGATCGCTGAGATACAAAACAGGAGTCAGAGTGACGTTCAGCTTGTTTTAATGTTCGTAGGTAATGTCCAGCAAGGGCGAAGCAGGTCTTAGTGGGGATGGGAAACAGCTCTGTGGTAAACAGGAACAGTAGAATCTGCACGGAGAACAAGGGTTACTACGAGGAATCCACAAAGATAAACACGAGACGAATATCTCGACTACAGAGCCAAGCTACCACAACAGTATGTGTAACGACCTGGCGCTGGAGAGGTGGTCAGCCCGGGGTTAAATGCTGCAGAGGTGGATGATGGGATGGGAATCAGCTGTGCAGGCGACGGAGAAGAGATGAGTGGCCACGCCTCTTGACCTAGTTCCTCCAGGCACCCTCCCCCCATACACAGACAGACAAGACCAACAGAAACAGAGGAAAGGGAGAAACGACGGGGGGGGGGGACGCAGCAGACCACAACAAGTGTAATCAGTGCATGACATAAGATCTAATAAAATGAGTTTGTAAAGAACACAATTCACAGTTAAAGCCCTTTAAATTTATAGTAAATATGTAATATATTTATAGAATTGCCTCCACCATGCCTGCTCCGAGCCCCCCCCGATGCCTCCCAGCACGTGGTCTGAGGCCCAGATGGATCAGGAGGCTACAACGTCCCCATGTTGATCCCTAAAACTTAAACTAATCTTTACAGCATGTTTTATTTTGCATTAATATCTTA
The DNA here is from genome assembly GCF_008692095.1 of Etheostoma spectabile. NCBI lineage: Eukaryota > Metazoa > Chordata > Actinopteri > Perciformes > Percidae > Etheostoma > Etheostoma spectabile. Next base: position 24,696,214 of record NC_045739.1, on the reverse strand, counting down.
GAACCTACCAACACTCATAAGAAGGGGCACACAGATCATCATTTTGAAAAGGTGCGTCACTGTTGCAAAAGTTTCATATTGAGATCTGTGTCACGGTACGGCATAAAGGAGGACCCAAACGCAGAGTAGGCAGGCAAGGTAGGAATGATTTATTGACAAAGTCAAAAAACAAGGAGCAAAGGGTGGAGTCCAAAAAACACTCCACAGCCAAACGCAGGCACTGTAGAAGGTGAGCAGGACACAGGGAAAAATGCGTGGGGAAAAACTCACAGGGAATGACAGGACTGCAGGCAGGATGACGAGGAACACAATTAGGCAGGCGGGCAGATGAATAAGAAGGCACGACTAGGAAAACAAAACAGGAGCACACGGGGAGACGGCAGAGGTTGACAGCTCACAGGACGACGGCAAAAAGGCAAACAAAACTGGAATGATCCAAAAGAGACAAAGGAAACACTGGGTTAAATACAGGAGGGTAATGAGGTAACGGGGAACAGGTGAGACATCAGGTGATCACATTGAGGCGGTGGCGTGACAATCAGAGAAACATAGTGAAGCTAGACAAGACTAGACACGACAAGACGGAAGCTGACTATCAAAAATAACAGGAAGTAGAACAAAACAGACACTTAACGGGAATCACAAGACAGAACCCACAAGGACCGGTAGGGATACACCAGAAACAAACACAGGGAAGGCCAAACGGGGAAAATAACCCCCAACAAAACCCCAAACCACAACAATCTGAATAGCTTTTTGTAACTAAAATCTGTATTTAAACTACTACTTGCTCATATAGTAAACTCCTGAATAGTGTCAAATTGCATTTGCTGAAATTATTTTATTATTATCACTAAATTATCTACTGCATCTTTGAGACAATGATACCTTGTTAACTGTTCATCCTAAATATGATTTAATGTTGGGATCTACATAAGGACTGGCATTATGTCATTGTAAGCAACTCTGTTATTTCTGGAATTAAACAAGCTTTTTTGTGCATTTAAACAAAGTTTTGAGTAAAAAAAAAAAAGAATCTGTCTGATTAACATACGCAACATACTGTAGTTGTTGCTGTAGACACAAGCAACTAAACTATTAAAGCATTAAAAATTAAGACTGTTTTTTAAACCTTTTCTTTTTTTTCTTCCAGAAAAGAAAATTAACTTATAAATTGATTTGACACCAACACTCTTTACACAGATAATAGCTGATGATGATCATTGTGATCATAATAATTATTATGATGACTATTATTACTTGTAATTGTACTGTTATTGACGAAAGACAGGAAACACGTGTTTCACTGATTGAAATTGGACCAATATTCAATATATCATTGAAATACTTACAGGCTTTGTTTGCTGTAGATTTGTCTTGACGTTGCTGAACACATGTCACCTTTTATATATCAACACAAAACCAGTAATACGACTCCAGGCTCTGAACAACAGTCAGGATTTGTGTGATTAATGGTGTTTTTAAGGTGTGGCCCCCCCTGTATTGGATTATACATCCGTCTTCATGAGGATTCCTGGGTGAGGAAACCGGTTGGGGGACATTTCTTTTTAGATATTGTGTTGGATTTGTGTGACAGATATGAAGATATATGTTTATTTTCCTGTTAAGATTACACCAATAGAGTTAAACTGGACTTCTCTGAAGAACACAAGTTGTTATTTGGGTTCTGTTGTGGTCTGGTTGTTGTCATTTTTAGAGTTTTTGTCCTGTTAAAATTGTACTATCCACAATACTGAAAATGAGGGCAGGTCTTCAATGATTCCTTGAGATTAAAAGAAAAAAGGGTTAAATGAATGAAAATGGAGTTTATTCAAGTTAACACATGGTTTACATTGTCTAAAAGGCTCACAATTGCCCTATGATGAAAATCATTTTCTGTAATGATGAGGAAAAAATATTCTAATTCTTACCACGAAGAAACAAAGATGAGTATAATGCTTGACCATACAGACACAAGTCCACTCCTGTTCCTTGTATTTTAAACTACTTTATTTACATTATATGGAATTTGAACAAAAATAAAAATAAAGACAACAGAACTATCACCGCAGTTTGCAGCAGGTTTTCCACAGATTAAATGCATTACAGTGCAATGCAATCAAATACAAATGCAATATGGATATTAATGGATAATATATCTTTGAATATATCAGACATAAGTGCTGTTTTTTTCTTTCCTTCCAGTTGCTTCTTATGGCTCATATGGTTCTGTGTCACTGTTAACAGCAACTTGTAAAAGTTGTATGTATGATTGTATTATGTCAAAAATAATATGCCCCATTTGTCAGTGTACTTAATTAGAGCACAAGATGAGAACTAGTGAATTTTGTGTTTATGAAAGATAAAAGTTAGAGCTGAAACACGTTAGATAAATAGCTTAAAACAACAAAAGTTAATGGACAATAGAAGTTTTTACAGTGTCCAAATTTTAGTGGAATTTAGTCCCTTGATCCAGTCCAGTTAATTCCAAATGACAGCTGTAACAACTGCTATGACGAAAAGGAAACTTGTTTTGTTGATGACTGCAGAGGCGGTAGCAGTTGTTGGCTTTGCTGTTGTTGTTGTTGCTGCAGACGCAGCTCCTGCGATTGTTGCTCCAGCCGCGGTTGTTGCTCCAGCTGCGGTTGTTGCTGCGGTTGTTGCTCCAGCCACGGTTGTTACTGCGGTTGTTGCTCCAGCCGCGGTTGATGATGCGGTTGTTGCTACAGCCGCAGTTGATGATGCGGTTGTTGCTACAGCTGGAGTTGTTGCTGCGGTTGTTGCTCCAGCAATTGTTGTTGCTCCGGCGGAGATTGTTGGTACTGCTACTGCTGTTGCTCCGGCTGCGGTTGTTGGTACTGCTACTGCTGTTGCTCCGGCTGCGGTTGTTGCTCCACCGCTGTTGTTGCTCCGGCTGCGGTTGTTGCTCCAGCTGTGGTTGTTGCTCCGGCTGCGGTTGTTGCTCCGGGTGCAGTTGTTGCTCCAGCTGCAGTTGTTGCTCCGGGTGCGGTTGTTGCTCCGGGTGCGGTTGTTGCTCCAGCCGCTGTTGTTGCTCCAGCTGCAGTTGTTGCTCCAGGCGCTGTTGTTGCCCCAGCTGCGGTTGTTTGCTTTTCCAGGCTGCAGTTGTGCTCACTCGCTTGTTGTCCAGGCGCTGTTGTTGCTCCCAGCTGCGTGTTTTGCTCCAGCGCAGCTTGTTGCCTGCGTGGGCCAGCCCTGTTGTTGCTCCAGCCGGCAGTTGTTGCTCCAGCTGCGGTTTTTGTCCAGCTCGCTATTGTTGCTCCGCGCTTTCTCGTCGGTGCTCGGTGCAGTGTTGCATCTCAGGTCGTTGTTTGCTCCAACCCGCTGGTGTGGACTGGCGCAGTTGTTGCGCGCGTGCAGTTGTTGCTCAACTTGCGGTTGTGTCCCGCGCTGGTTGTCAGCTCAAGTGCGTGTCTCAGGGTGGGTTTTGCTCCGGGTGCGGTTGTTGCTTCCAGCCGCTGTAGTTGCTCCAGCTGCAGTGTTGCTCCGCGCTGTTGTTTGCCACAGTGCGGTGGTTGCTCAGCTGCAGTTGTTGCTCAAGCCGCTGTGGCTTGCTGCTGTCGCTACTATTGCTCGGTCGTGCAGTGTTGCTCCAGCTCAGTTGTTGTCGGGTCGTGTGCTAAGCTTGTTGCTCCATGACGTGTCTTGTTCCGTTTGTTGCTCCAGCCGCTGTTTGGCCAGCTTGCAGTTGTGCTCCCGCTGCATTGTGTGCTCCCGCTGTGGTTGTTTTCAGTGCAGTTGTTTCACGCGTTTCCCAGCGCGTTGTTTGCCCCACGCATTGCTCCAGGCGCTGTTGTTGCCCCAGCTGCGGTTTGTGCTCCGCTGCGGTTGTTGCTACCAGCTGGTTGGTTGTCCGGCTGCGGTTGTTCTCCAGCCGTGTGGTGCTCCAGCTGAGTTGGTGCTCCGGGGGAGTCTTGTTGCTCCGGGTGCGGTTGGTTTGCGGCCAGCACGCTAGTGTTGCTCCAGCTGCTGCTCAGGGCTGTGTTGCACCAGGTCGTGTTGTTCCCGCAGTTCGGTGCTCCAGCGCGGTTGTTGCTTCGCCTCTGTTGCTGCTCGCGTCAGTTGTGACGGGCAGTTGTTGCTGCTCGGGGCGTTGTGCTCCAGCTGCGTTGTTGCTCAGCCGATGTTGTGATGGCTCGGTACTGTTGCTCCGGGTGCAGTTGTTGCTACGGGTTGTGCAGTTGTTGACACGGGTGCGTTGTTGCTCCAGCGCTGTTGTTGCTCCACCGCTGTTGTTGCTCCGGGTGCGGTGGTGCACAGCTGCATTGTTGCTCCAGCAGATGTGTGGTCCGGCTGCAGTGTGTCGGTGCGGTTGGTGTCCGGGTGGGTTGGGTCCAGCCAGGCTGTTGTTGCTCCAGCCAGTTGTTGCTCCAGCCGTGTGTTGCCCAGCTGCGGTTGTTGTATCCAGAATGCAGTTGCTGCTCCAGCAGGTTGTTGCTCCGGCTAGTTGCTCGGTGCAGTTGTTGCTCCGGAGGTCTGTTGCTCCCACGCCGTCGTTGTTGCTCCGGCTGCGGGGGTTGGTCCAGCCGCTGTTGTTGCTCGTGGTAGGTGTTGCTCCAGCTGCAGTTGTTGCTCCAGCGCTGTTTGTGCTCGGCTAGTTGCTACGGGTGCAGGTGTTGCTGTGTGCGTAGTTGCTCCGGTGCAGTTGTTGCTCCGGGTGCTGTTGTTGCTCCAGTGCGGTGGTTGCTCCAGCCGATGTTGTTACTCCAGCTGCAGTGTTGCTCCGGCTGCGTGGTGCTCCGTCGCTGTGTTGCTCGGCTGAGGTTGTTGCTACAGCCGCTGTTGTTGCTCCAGTCGCAGTTGTTGTCCAGGCGCTGTTGTGCCCAGCTGCGGTTGTGCTCCAGTGCAGGTTGCTCAGCGTTGTGTTGCTCCGGCTACTGTTGCTCGGGTGCATGGTTGCTCCGCTGCAGGTTGTTGCTCCGGGTTGCGTTTGTTGCTCCGGCGGTTGTTGTCAGCGATGTTGTTGCTCCAGCTGCAGTGTTGTTGCTCCAGTGCGTGCTCCGCTCGTTTGCCAGGCCGATGCCTAGCTGCGGTTGTTGTCTCCAAGGAGTGTCGCCTGTTGTTTGCTACATCTGCGAAGTGTTGTCTCCGCTTTGGCTCCAGCTGCGTGTTTGCTGCACGGTTGTTGCTTCCATGGCGTGTTGTAAAGCCCAGCTGTTGTTGCTCTCCCGCTGGCAGTGTGCTCCAGGCGCTGTTGTTGCTCCCATGCGGTGTCCATGCTGCAGTTGTTTGCTCCAGCCGCTGTTGTTGTTAGCTGCACTGGCTATGTTGTCTCCGGGTGCCGGTTGTGCTCGTGCGGGTTGTCAGACCTGTTGCCACTGCAGTGTGTGCTCCATTGTTGCCAGCCGGTTGTTGCTCTGCCGGCTACCTGTTGCTCCGGGTGTCCTGTGGGTGTTGCTTCCGTGCGGTGGGTTGTTGCTCCAGCGCAGTTGTTGCTACCAGCCGCTGTGTTGGTCCGGCTGCGTTGTGTGCTCAGGCTGCAGTTGTTGCTCGGGTGCACAGGCGTTGCGTCGGGGTGGGTTGTTGATCCAGCGCTGGTGTTGCTACAGCGTGTGTTGCTGGTGCGGTTGTTCACAGTGCAGTCGTGTGCTCCAGCCGCGGATGTTGCGCGCGCGCAGTTGTTGTACGGGTCGCGGTGTTGCTAGGGTGCGGTTGTGTTTTTTTTACTCCAAGCACGCTGTGGTGTCAGCTGCAGTTGTGCTCGCCGCTGTTGTTGCCCCACGCTGCGGTTGTTGTTGGCTTCAGCCATTGCTGTTTTTGCCGCCAGAAGCTGTTGTTTTGATAAGTACTGTGCGATCCGGGTGCAGTTGTTGATCCGGGTGCGGTTGTTGCTCCAGACGCAGTTGTTGCTAAGGCTGCGGTTGTTGGTCCAGCCGTGTTGTTGTCCGGGTGCGCGCGGTGTTGCTCAGAACGCAGTTGTTGCTCAGCCGTGTTGTTGATCGGATACTGTTGCTCCGGGTTGCAGTTGTTGCTACGGGTGCGGTAGTTGATCCGGCTGAGTTGGTGCTCCGGGGTGATCGGGTTGCGTCCAGCTGCGGTTTGTGCTCCAAGCCGATGTTGTTACTCAGCTGCAGTTGTTGCTCCGGCGGAGTGGTTGCTCCAGTCGCTGTTGTGCTCCGGTGCAGTGTGCTCCAGTCGCGGTCGGTGCTCGGGTTGCGGTGGTTGCTAAAGCTATTGTTGGTGCTCGGCCTGCGGTGTTGCTCAGCGACTGTTGTTGCTAAAACGTGTTGTTGATCCGGGTGCGGTTGTGCTCAGTACTGTTGTTGTCGGGTGCGGTGGTTGCTCCAGACGGTTGTTGATCCAGTTGCGTTTTCTCCAGCTGCTGTTGTTGCGACACAGCTGCAGTTGTTGCTCCAGTACTGTTGTGCTAGGGTGCGGTTGTGGCTCCGGGTGGTGCGGTGTTGCTAAGCCGCTGTTGTTGCTCCAGCTGCAGTGGTTGCTACAGCCGCTGTTGTTGCTCCGTCCAGCGGCAGGTGTTGCTCAGACGCTGAGTGCTCCGGCTGCAGTGTTGCTCCGGATCTGCGGTTGTTGCTCCAGCTGCGGTTGTTGTTGTCCGCGCGGTTGTGGAAACAGCTGCAGTTGTTGCTACGGGGAGGTTGGTGCTCCAGCCGATGTGTTGCTCGGCAATAGTTGTTGCTCGGTCGTGTTGTTGCCTCAGGTTGCGGTTGTTGCCGCCGGCTGCGAGTGGTGCTCCAGCGATGTGGTTGTCGGCTGCTGTGTGTGGCGCCAGCAAGGCGGATTGTTGCTCCAGCGGCTGTTGGGCTCCAGAGGCAGTTGTTGCTCCGGGTCGGTTGTTGCCAGACGTGTTGTTGATCGGATGCAGTTGTGCTCCAGTCGCTGTTGTTGCTCGGTGCGGTTGTGTTCTCCCCCGGCTTGCCGGTTGTTTTTTTCAGTGCCAGCTGCGTTGTTTGCTGCTCCAGCTAATGTTGTGTGCTACCAGCCGCTGTTGTTGCTGCGTTGCGGTTGTTGCTCCAGCTCCGGTTGTCTAACTATGTTGTTGCTCCAGTTACTGTTTTGCTCCAGCGCGGTGTGACTCCAGCTACTGTTGTTGCTCAGACTGCAGTTGTTGCTCCAGCCGCTGTTGTTGCTCTGGCGGGTGCGTTGGTTGGCCCAGCCGCTGTTGGTTGCTTCCGGCGTGTGGTTGTTGCTCCAAGCGCTGTGTTGCTCCAGCATGTTGTTTTGCTCGTGGCCGTCAGGTTGCTCTGCGGAGTGCGTTGTTGTGCTGGGTCGGTTGTCTGTGAGGTCGGTGTGGCGGTGTTGCCCAGCTATGCGTTGTTTTCGCTCCAGCCGCTGGTGTGCTCGGGTGCGGGTGGTGCTGATCGGGTCAGGGTTGTCTGCGCCGGGTGCGGTTGTTGCTGCCAGTGCGGTTGTTGCTGCCAGCTACTGTTGGTCTCCGCTACAGTTTGACTCCAGCTAGTTGTTGCTCCAGCTGGGTTGTGTCCAGCTGCGGTGTTGTCAGCCGCTGTTGTTGCTCAGCTACTGTTGTTGCTCGGTGTGCATTTTTGCTCCGAGGCGGGTGTGCCAGATGCGGTTGTTGCTCCAGACGCAACTGTTGTTGCTCCAGCAGTTGTGTCCAAAGGCGTTGGTCCAGCGAGTTGTTGCTCCAGCTGAGTTGTTCTAAGCGCTGTTGTTTGCCCGGCTGCGGGTTGCGCTCAGCGCGGAGTCGTCCCCAGCTGCAGTGTTGCTGGGGGAGGCTGATTGTCCGGGTGCAGGTTGTTGCTGGCTACTGTTGTTGTTCCAGCCGCGGTCTGTGCTCCAGAACTGTTGTTGCTCAGATGCGGTTGTTGCTCAGCTGCGGTTGTTGCTCCAGCCTGGTTGTTGCTCCAGCTACTGTTGTGCTCGGGTTGGATTTGTTGCTCCGACTGCGGTTGTTTGCTCAGATGCGGTTGGTGTCAGCCGCGTTGTTGCTCCACAACTGCAGTTTGTTGACAGCAGCTGGTTGTTGCTCAGCTGCGTTGTTGCTACAACCGCTGTTGTTGCTCCGGCTGCGGTTGTTGCTCCACCGCTGTTGTTGCTCCAGCTGCAGTTGTTGCTCGGGTGCGGTTGTTTGCTGCGGGTGCGGTTGTGCTCGGTGTGCGGTGTTGCATCCAGCTACTGTTGTTGTTTACAGTTACGGGTGTGTTGGTCCAGCATGCGGTTGTTGCTCCAGACTGCGGTTGTTGCTCAGTATTTGTTGGTCCGCTGCGGGTGTTGCCAGCTACTAGTGTTGCTCAAAACGCTGTGTTGCTCCGGCTGCAGTTGTTTGCTCCAGCTACTGTTTTTGCCGGTGCGTTGGTTTGCTATCGCGGTCGAGGGTTGTGCTCCAGCCGCTTTGTTTTTCTCCCCCAGTTGTGCCAGCTGCTGGTCGTGAGTTTGCTCCAGCTGCCGTTGTTGCTCCAGCTACGTAGTTGATGCCGCGGTGCGGTGTTGCTCCGGGTGCGGTTGTGCCAGCCGGGTGTTGTCTCCGCTGCAGTTGTTGGCTGCCACTGTTGCCCGCTGGTTGTTTCAGCCTTGTTCCGGCTGCATTGTTGATCCGTGCGTCATTGATTGTCGGGCAGTTTCGTTGCTGGTCGTGTTGCAAGCGAGTGTTTCCAGCGCTGGTTTTGCTCAGCTGCAGTTTGTGCTGCGGTGTCGGTTGTTTCTCAGGCGCTGTGTTGGCTCCGGCTGCAGTTGTGATCCCAGTCGCTGTGTTGTTTCAGGGTGCGTTGTTGCTCCGCTGACGGTTGTTGCTCACCAGGTGTTGTTGCTCCGGCTGTGTTGGTGGCTCCAGCAGCGATTGTTGCTCCAGTCCGCGTGTTGTTTGTCCAGTGCAGTTGTTGCTCGGGTGTGTTGTCACACGGTTGTTGCTCCAGCGCTGTGTTGTTGCTGCCGGCTGCAGTGTGTTTGCTCCGCAGCTGTTGTTGCTCCGGGTGCGGTTGTTGCTCCGGCCTGGTGTTGCTTGCTGCCGTTGTGTGTTGCAGCTAATGTTGTTGCTCAAGCGATGTTGTTGCTGCGCGGTGCGGTTGTGCTCCAGCTACGGTGCTGTGCTCCATACGGTGTTGGTGCCTCCATGCTACGTTGTTGATCCAGCTGAAGGTTGGTATGCCAGTACTGTTGTTGCGACAGCTGCAGTTGTTTCTCAGCGCTGTTGTCTGCTGCCGGGTGCGTTTGTTGCTCCAGCGCTGTTGTTGCTCCGGCAGTGGTTGTTGCTCAGCTGTTGTGCTCCAGATAATGTGTTGCTCGGGTGCAGTTGTTGCTGAGTGTCGCGGTTGTTGAGCGGGTGGGATGTTGCTGAGGGTCGGGTGTCGCTCAAGCTATGTTGATGTCCAGCCGCGTTGTTGCCTACGGGCAGGTGGTTGCTGCGGGTGCGGTTGTTGACGGTCGGGTTGTTCAGAGGTTTGTTGCTCAGCTAATGTTGTTAGTCAGTTACGGTGTGTGATCCAGATATGTTGTTGTTACCGCCTGTTGTTGCTCCGGGTTGCGGTTGTTGATCCACCCGCTGTGTTGCCAAGCTGCAGTTGTTGCTACAGCGTGTTGCTTCGGGTGCGGTGTTACTGAGGGTTGCGGTTGTTTGCTCTGCTACTGTTGTTGCCCAGCTACTGTTGGGCGTGGCGGGTGTGGTACGGGCGTAGTGGCTCAGCGTGTGTTTGCGTCCGGCTGCGGTGTTTCCTAGCTACTAGTTGTTCTCAACTGCAGTGTGATCCAGCTACGGTTGTGCTCCAGCATGTGTTGCTCAGCAGCGGTGTTGCTCAAGCTACTGTGTGGCTCCAGCGCTGTTTTGCTCGGATGCGGTGTTTGCTGGGGTGCGGTTGTGACCGGCTATTGTTGTGCGCCAGAAGTTGTTGTTGCTACGGGTGCAGTTGTTCTCAAGCGCGGTTGGCTCCAGCTAGATGTTGTTCCAGATGCGGGTTGTGCTCCGGGTGGGTCGGTTGCTCCAGATAATGTTGTACCCAGCCACCGTTGTTGATACAGGCCGCGTTGTTGCTCGGTGCGGTGTTGCTCACAGCGTGTTGTGATCCAGCTGCAGGTTGTTGCTCCGGGTGCGGTTGTTGCTCAGGGTGCAGTTGTTGATTCGGTACTGTGTTGCTCCAGACGCTGTTTGTTGCTCCAGATATGTTGGTTGCCACAGCTGCGGTTTTGTTGCTCCAGATGCGGGTTGTTTGCGCAGCCGCTGTTGTGGCTCCACTACTGTTGTTGCTCCGGGTGCATTTGTTGCTCCGACTGGTGGCTCCAGATGCGGTTGTGCTCCGGCTGTTGTTGCTTCCAACTGCAGTTGTTGCTTCCCAGCAGTGTTTGGTGCTACAGCTGCGCTGTTGCACACAGCGTTGTGTGCTCGGCTGCGGTGTTGATCAGGATGTGTTGGCTCCAGCTGCAGTTGTTGCCCCCGTGTGCGGTTGTTGATGCGGGGTGCGGGGTTTGCTCCGGGTGCGGTGTTGCTCAAGTACTGCTTGTTGCCTGCAGTTAACGTTGTTGCGTCCAGCTGCGGTTGTTTGATCCGCGAGCGGTTGTTGCTCCAGATATGTTCGTTGCGACGGCTGCGGTTGTTGTCCAGGCTAAGGTTCGTTGAATCCGGCTGCAGTGGTGCTCCGGCTGCAGGGTGTTGTCCAGCTCGGTGTTGCTAGGGGGAGGTTGTTGCATTCGGGTGCGGTTGTTGCTCAGCCGCTGTTGTTGCTAGTTGCAGGGTGGCTCCAGCTGTGTTGTGGCTCCAGCTGCAGTTGTGGCTCCAGCTATGTTGTTGTGCTAAGGGTTGCGGTGTTGCTCCGGGTGCGGTTGGATCCAGAGTGTTGTTGCTACGGGGCTGGCCGTTGCAGGTGTGCTCCAGCCTGTTGTGATAAGTGCAGTCGTGTCCAGGGTTGTGCTCGTCAGTGTTGCCAGCTGATGTGCTCGCTAGCATTGTTGCTACCGGGTTGCGGTGTGTGCTCCAGCTGCGGTGTGTGCACAGCGCTGTGTGCTCAGTGCAGTTGGTTGTCGGGTGCGGTGTCTGGCTCCACGCACCGCTGTGTTGTCCGGCTGCAGTTGTTGTCCCCAGCGCAGTTGTGTACCGGTGCGATGGGGGTTGCTCCGGCTGCGTTTGGTTGCTCCAACGAGCGTGTGATCCGGCATGTGTTGTGCGCCAGCAGCAGATTGTTGCTCCAGCGCTGTTGCTTGCTCCAGTCAGTTGTTGACTACGGTGCGGTGCGGGCTCCAAGCGCTGTCTGTGCATCCGGTGCAGTGTTTGCTCCAGTCGTTGTTGTGCTCCGGGTGCGGTTGTGCTCCGAGCTGACGGTGTCGTCTGTTGTGCTCAGAAGTTGCTGCTGTTGTTGCTGCAGTGTGTGCAAGCGCTGTGTTACGCCGGGGGTGCCGGTGTTGTGAAGCTAAGGTTGGGCATCTATGTGTGCTTACAATGTTGTTGTCAGCTGCGGTGTTAATCCAGACTCTGTTGTGATGCCAGATGCAGTTGTTGATCACAGCGGGTTGCTCGGATAGGGTTGAGGTTGTTGTCCAGCACGTGTTGTGGATCGGCTGTGGTGTTGCTCCAACTGATAGGTGTGCACAGATATGTGTTGTGGGTGTCAGGTGGTGCTGCAGTTGCGGTGTTGCGGGGAGCGGGTGTGCTGCGGGTACGGGTATGTGCTCCAAGATATGTTGTTGCCCAGCTCGTGTCTCGGTGAGGTCCGGGGTGCGGTGGTTGCCGGAGGGCGGTGTTGCATCAAGGTGGTGTTGCCAGCTAGGGTTGCTTCAGTTACGTGGTGCTCCAGTTGGTGTTGTCGCGTACTGGTTGTTGCTCCGGGCCGGTTGTTGCTAACCGCTAGTTGTTGCTCCCGCTCGGTTGACAGCTGAGTGTGTCCAGCCGCTGTGTTGTCCGGCGTGTGCGGTTGTTATGCGGGTGCGGTTGTTGCTCCTGATAGTGTTGATCCAGCACTGTTGTGTCCAAGCTGGCAGTTGTTTGTAACGGCTGTAGTTGACTCAGCCGTGTGTTCGCTGTGCGGTTCGTCTCCCCGCTACTGTTGTTGCTCCTAAGAGTGCCCAGATCGGTGTGCTCCAGCTACGGGTGTCGCATGTGCTCAGCACGCGGTTGTTGCTCAGCTACTGTTGTGCTAAAGCCGCTGTTGCTGCTCGATGCGGTTGTTGCTGCGTGCGGTTGTTGGCGGCTATTGTTGTTGCCTCAGCCGCGTTGTTGCTCGGTTGCAGTTGTCGCTCCAGCCGCTGTGTTTGCTCCAGCTGCGGCTATGTGTCGGGTGGGGTGTTGCTCCAGCTACTGTTGTTACTCCAGCCACCGTTGTTGCTCCAGCTACGGTTGTGGCTCCAGGTACGGTTGTTGCTCCAGTTACGGTTGTTGCTCCAGCTGCGGTTGTTGCTCCAGGTGCGGTTGTTGCTGCAGGTACGGTGGTTTCTACTTGTGTTTGTGCAGCTGTGGTGATTATTCCTGCAGCATTACAATATAAATTATTAGTAAGACATTGTCTAGAGGGCAATGGCATCGCTCACATGGGTTAAAAATTAATAAAAAATGTATATTTTCAATTCTACTTACCTTCCTCATAATTCAATTTAATATCTTAAAACTCACCAACACACAGAAGGAGGATGACAAAGATCTTCATTATTATTTTGGAATGTTCTTAACTGTTGGAAAAATACATATTTTGTCAGATTCAGTCAAGCAATGACAACTTATTAGCACTGATTAACTCAAACCTTTACTTATACCATGTTGAAATTAACTTCATTATTTAATTGCATTTTCCACTGGATCTATGAGACTAATTTATCCATCTATATATATATGAGAATAATCTTTTGTTAGAAGTAAATGAAAATTCAACTACCATTTATAAATGTTAGGATCTACAAATAAGGATTGTCATTGTATTATCATGAGCACATACATAATTTCTGGGATTTAACAGGCTTTTTGTGCATTCAGTATTTTTTTCATAAATTTCAAAAGGTCTGTCTAAAACCAACAAACACAACATAGTTGTAGCTGTAGACACATACAGAAGTTAAAGATATTAAAATAGGTTTTAATATCTTCCTGAAAGATACTAACCCCCTGAACACTAAGGTCATTTTCACATTTCATTGTCCGTCTGGATTTATTTTATAAAAAAGCTCGTAAAACATCAACCCTGTTGTCTACAGTCAAGATATGACATGATTTTTTCAAGGACAAACTGGGCTATTAGAATATTTGGTTTGCAGTGAGGTCACTAAATGTTAAAAATGGTTGTAGGACCCTAAACAAACAGCAGTAACGGTAAGTGTCATACCAACAATTATTACACCGATAGATCTTGGGCGGTAATTCATGTGATTATTATGATGCATACGATTGCGGATAATTGCATTGTCATCGAATAAAGGCAAAATAAACACAACTTGCATTGATTGAAATTGGACTAATATTCCTCATTGAAATACTCACAGGTTTCGTCCGCTGTAGATTTGTCCTGACTGCGGTTGACGCTGGGATGCTCTCTGATTCCACCTGTTGCTGTTTGCTGGTTTACGTCCTCCGCTGAACACACATCGCCTTTTATATTCATCCACCCAAAGCAGGTAATGTGACATCAGGTAGTGAACAATGATCATGAAATGTGTGAGTAATGTCCTCCAAGGTGTGGCTGCCCCTTTGATGGCTCATTATACTTCTTCTCTTGGGTTACTGCCGAAAGAAACAGGTTGACGGACAGGGATCTATGGGAAGATTTAAGTTTACACCCGGCATGGTTGTCATTGTGGAGCCTATGTTGTTTTTATTTGTATACACTGATAAAAAAAAGAGTTATTTCACTGAAATTCACTGTAACATTTTACAGATTTTTTTAGTTTTTTCTACATTGAATGTTAATGCCATACAAATATTAAAAACATTGCTTAATGGTGTTGAAAGTTAAATTATAGTGAATTTTATGTAAAAAGACAAAATATACGCATAATTCGCTGAGTGTAAAATTGAGGCAACTGTCCTTTTTTTACAGTTAATCCTTATATTTAATTTAAAGAAATGTAAAAAAAAGAACAAAGAAAAAGTTAAAAGTAGCAAAAGTTACCAAACACCGTAAAATAACAAAGATATTCTGCAAAAACTACAGAAATACAGAGGTTTACTGTACACTGTCTGCATTTTCACAGTACAACTGTAGAATTAAAAGGAATTGTAATCATAAAACATATTTAAGAATATTTAACAAATGTACAAATCTGACCAATCACTTAACAAAATTGCAAAATACCCTAAAATTACATAACTTTAATGAAAACTGCTGTTGCCACACTGCTTTCTATAGTAAATTCACAAGATTATCCAATCCATCCGCCAGAACTCCCTGTCAAAGTGCAGCTTTGTGGATGTAAAACACAAAAAAATGATATCAAATTTATGTCAAATGACCCTCTTTGAAAACCCACTAAAAGTATCTTGAAAGCTTCAGGCATTTATTTTAAATTATCATCCAATCTATTTACAGGAAGTTCCTATTAATACTGCTTATTTACTGTGGAATAAAACAAGATAATGTGATAATACATAGCAGAAACATTATATTAACCGTCATTACTTCATGTAAATGTTATTTATCAGTAATTACAAGCAACTATTCAACACATCGTCAGACTTCTCCCATTAATGTCCTCTATGTGTTATGTCTCGTCCAGTTTAGTCTTGTTGTGCACTTCCTGTTTTATTTTGTAGTTATGTCCCCTCTCGTTGTAGACCCTGACTTCCTCCCCTCCACTGTGTCCGTCCTGTCCATGTGTCGGTGTCGCCAAGCGTCCAGGTACCGAGTGACTGCTTTTTCTTGTTTGAGCTTTTCCAGATAATTTTTTCGATTAAACTTTCCACTGTTTTTGAGTCGTGCATTTGAGCCCACCAACAGGTCGGTACAGTAGGTTGACTTTGTAAAAACATTTGACAGTATTTACAATTATAGAGCTCATATAATGCGCCTTTTCAGGTTCATAATTATATTTAGGGGTTATATCAGATCAGGTTTACATAGTGTAATTTTCCAAAAACACCATATTTTAGTTGTACTGCACATTGGTGCAGATCCTAGCCCTGACAAGCCAGATATATCTAGATATATCTAGATATATCTAGATATATCTAAATGTTTAAAATATTTAAAACAAAGGTAATTTTTCCTAATTCCACCTTCTTGTAAAGATCTTCCAGTTTCTTCTCTCCTCTGTGACAGTGGTGAATATTTGAATGAATATATTTGAGTTGTGGACAACACGAGACATTTGAGGACGTCATCTTTCAACCAAGATAAAGACAGATAGTGGTAATAATCAATATTTTAATCAGGGGTGTCAGACTGGGGGGTGGATGGGGGACGGGGTACCCAGGGCCTCCATGTGAGGAGGGCCAAAAAAGATGCTGGAATGAATAGCTGTGGATGGGGGTAGGGGCCCATGGAGAATGCCCAATGAAAGGGCCCAAAATGTTGGGCTATGCAGTCCAGACGGTTGGAGTCTCCTCCCCAGTTCTGCAGTCCAGACCATTGGAGTCTCCTCCCCAGTTCTGCGGTCCAGACCGGTGGAGTCTCCTCCCCAGTTCTGCAATCCAGACCATTGGAGTCTCCTCCCCAGTTCTGCAATCCAGACCATTGGAGTCTCCTCCCCAGTTCTGCAATCCAGACCATTGGAGTCTCCTCCCCAGTTCTGCAGTCCGGACGGTCGGAGTCTCCTCCCCAGTTCTGCAGTCCAGACGGTTGGAGTCTCCTCCCCAGTTCTGCAGTCCAGACCATTGGAGTCTCCTCCCCAGTTCTGCAATCCAGACCATTGGAATCTCCTCCCCAGTTCTGCGGTCCAGGCTGTTGGAGTCTCCTCCCCAGTTCTGCAGTCCAGATGGTCGGAGTCTCCTCCCCAGTTCTGCAGTCCAGGCGGTTGGAGTCTTCGCCCCAGTTCTGCGGTCCAGGCGGTTGGAGTCTCCTCCCCAGTTCTGCAGTCCAGACCATTGGAGTCTCCTCCCCAGTTCTGCGGTCCAGGCGGTTGGAGTCTCCTCCCTAGTTCTGTGGTCCAGGCGGTTGGAGTCTCCTCCCCAGTTCCAGAGATGCCACAGAGCTGAGTCACACCCTGGCAGATCCAAGGAGAGGCTCCAGTGACTCGGAAAATGGAGGACGAGCTGGAGTTTCACACGTATGAAGCAGAGCAGCCAGGTCTGCTTTGGTGGTGGTAGTGGTGTTGTTGTTGCTAAGCAACCAGAGTCACCAGCAGGGGGGTGCTATAGAGACAACATGCCACGCCTGAGCCCAATTACGATATCAATCTAGATCTAGTATCTAGTTTGAACACGGCTTCATGTCTCTTTGAGTCCTTGTGTAACCCTTGCGTTGTCTTCCTGTCAACAATGAGAAAACAAAGGTTTTGGTCACTTTTTTTCAACATTATTATCGCTTTTTCCGACATTTTTGTCACTTTGTCAATGTTGTGGGTCCGTTTTTTGTTGCTACGTTGTTGTTTTTTTATTTTTAATGTTGACATTTATTTCGACGGCCCATTTTTTTGTGCCAAAAAATAAAACTAATCAACTGTAAACAGGTTAAATTTGAGGGTAAAACGTATTGTCAAAATTAAAATAAGCATTAGAAATCCAAGATGGCTGACTTCCTGTCATGTGTGCTCAGTACAGCGTATGGATTTGAAAGTTATTATCCCTTAAATCATATACAAGTCCGCTTGGGATCGCGTTCTCCCCTGAAATGAACACATGAACTCTAGTTCACTTGTAATATGCGCTTGGTTTAACCCTCATGTTGTCCGTATGGTGTCCTCATATTGTCCTCATGTTGTCCTCAAGTTGTCCTCGGGTCAAATTGACCCGTTTTCCTATATCAGTGTTCTTTTTAATTCCCCAAAATAACATGATTGATTCCACCCAACGCTCTTTGCCAAGTACAAATCTCTACTTTCATTAATTGTGCGGCGTCTCATTCAATTTTATAGCATTTGGAAAAACAAATTGAAGTGTTTTTGAAATAGTATTGAGTAAAAGTTGACATATTCCAGTCTGTGATTATCATCAACATCCATTCCTTTAATTTTAGTCTCAATAATTCCTAATTTCTGCTTTTCTAACTCAAACATTAGGTATAATTTCCTATAAATGAGGTTTATTGACCAGAAATTCCAAAAATAACAGTAAAACTTAAGTTAATAAGTTAGTGTTACGTAGTGTTGAAAATGTCAAAAAAGTTAAAAACATTGATAAAAGTGTTGATTTTTGGGTAGACAACCCAAGGGTTAATGTCTAACATTGAGATTAAGATTTAGATTAATAAATGAATGTGTGCATATTTAAATGAGAACAGCTCGACTGTTTCAGTGTCTCGTGCACGATCATGCAGCCGATAACAAGCTAAAGGAATAATTCAACAAACGATTCACGGATTAAAATCATCAAAATTATTCTAAACTGAACTGTTGTCGTACACGTCATCGACATCTGATCGGCAAAATCGCAATGTACATTGTTTTATTGAGATAAGAGTTCAGAAATAACATTGCTTATTCAAAGACATGCAGGTGTTTTTGTTTTTTTTCACTTGACTGGAAGACAATTGGCTGTGGTGGTAAAAATACCCGACATACATTACTGAATTAGTTTCTATTAAGGTGTGTGTGTGGTGATGCACGTCGACATTGACGTTTACACCCAGTGTCAATACATATTCCTCAGTACTGGGTGATGACTGTGTGCTCTGGTGTCTGTTTATAGCCTCAGGGAAGTAGAGCTGTCCAACCCGTCACTAACATTTCATCAATAAAGAAATAACTGTCAGCCCAATGCTGCATTAAAGTGCCCATAGTTTAGAACAAAATCACTTTTCCCGGGATTTGGGGTGTTATTTTGTGTCTCGAGTGCATTCAAACTTGGGAAAAAATTGATAAACATCAACCCTGAATGTCCTCCGGGTGAGCTGGTCAAAATCAGCAGGACGTCTGCGTCGAGACATTTAGCTGTAAGCTAAAACCACCCTCACCTATGGTCATGAAGGCTGGGTCAGAGCCCAAAGAACGAGATCCAGGGTACAAGCGGCCGATTTGGGTTTCCTCAGGGGGGGGCGTCTCCTTTAGAGATAGGGTGAGAAGCTCAGTCATCAGAGAGGAGCGCGGAGTAGAGCCGCAGCTCCTTCACGTCAAAAGGAGCCAATTGAGGTGGTTCGGGCATCTGGTAAGGATGCCTCCTGGGAGGTGGTCCAGGCACATCCAGCTGGGAGGAGGCCTCGAGGAAGACCCAGGACTAGGTGGAGGCACGTCCAGCTGGGAGGAGGCCTCGGGGAAGATGCAGGACTAGGTGGAGGGACATCAAGCTGGGAGGAGGCCTCGGGGAAGACCCAGGACTAGGTGGAGGGACGTCCAGCTAGGAGGAGGCCTCGGAGAAGATGCAGGACTAGGTGGAGGGACATCAAGCTGGGAGGAGGCCTCGGGGAAGACCCAGGACTAGGTGGAAGGATTATATCTCCAACCTGGCCTGGGAACGCCTCGGATCTCGGAGCTGGTTGATGTGGCTCGGAGAAGGGAAGTTTGGTGTTCCCTGCAGGAGCTGCTGCCCCCAAGACCCAATACCGGATAAGCGGATGAAGATGGATGGATGGATGGATGGATGGATGGATGAAGATGGATGGATGGATGGATGGATGGAGATGGATGGATGGATGGATAATACCACATCAGTCATCTGTTTCTCCAACTTTGGTCAGTCCAAGGCAGGATCAGCTGGGAGACTTCTTCTGAATGAGGGTGCACTTCCAGCTTTGAATGGAATACCTGCAGACGAGGGACATGCATTTATGGTCAATGTCTTTTTACGTCTTTTTGATAGCCAAAGGTTCTTATTGTTGTTATTATGATTATTACTGTTATTATTGTTATCTTTATACTGTCTTCTATACTGTATTCCCTGCTAAAACGGATCCTTGAAATTTCAACTTCCTTGAGGGAGTCATCCCAAAAGGATTGATAAAGTGAAGTCTAAGTTGTTCAATGCAATTACTTTTGCAGATCAGGGTGAACCTGTGCGTGTTGTAGCAGGGTGTGGGCCCCACATCTCTAAGGAAAACTTGAGTGGCGCATCAAGAATCTGCGGCAGCGGTTGACATTTGATCCTCAGATTTGCTCCTGGCTCAGAGATTAGACGTGTTTTGAGTTTGCGTCACTGAGTTTCAGATAACCATCACTGAATGTTTTGAGTGCAATGGTTATTGAACTGTGCTAAAATTAACCCTGTAGGCCTACCACAATCACCAAAGCCCAAATGTAAACATGTGAAATTGAACAACACAATAACAAGCTAACCCTTACACACTACTGGCTCTGCTTGTGACTCTGAGTCAACCTGTAGGCCCTGATCTTCAATCTTTACCAAGCTCTCTGGTAAAGTCAAGTCAGTTGGCCCAGAGTAATCCACCCCAGCATTTGTGAATGGAGATAAGTCTGGAGTAGTGCTTTCTTTGGGAAGGTCAGCCATCTTTTGATCATTTCCTGTGATCATTTTTGATGTTTCCTGTGTGACGCTTGGTTCCTTTGCTCCTTTGTTGACGCTTGGTCCAATGTGTTGTCCCCCAACCTGGAGAGGATGGGATTTCTGTATTTGTTCATGGATATGGAAGAATTACAGAGTTTCCTTTCGGGGATCAATAAAGTATTTCTGATTCTGATTACCATGGAGATGTGCTGATCTTTTGACGGGATAATTTGGTCTTTCTTCTGGACAGCCGTCCACCAACTCCCAGGAGTCCATCTTCTACAGCAGGGTTGAGTTTGTACGTGGGACTACTCGTTTTCACAGATTTTCCTGACTGCAACGCACAAATCTCATCGTTAAATCTTTAAATATTTCCTCTTGGCTAAATTGGTTGAAAGCCCTTTCTGCCATTGACAAGTCATCAGTTGACAAATGTTGTCCCATTAATTCACCCTTGTGTTGTCTTCCTGAAAACCAACACTTTTGTTGACGTTTTTTATCAATATTTTTTACTTTTTCTTATGTTTTTGTCCCATTTTTCAACACTTTTGATGCTTTTTTCAATGTTTGTCACTTTTGTTTTACGTTTAACACTGCATAACACTAACTTATTACCTTTAGTTTATAGTTATTTTTGGAATTTATGGTCAATAAATCTCATTTACAGGATATTATACGTAATGTTTGAGTTAGAAAAGCAGAAATTAGGAATTATTTAGACTATAATTAAAGGGAATGGTGTTGATGATAATCACAGCTGGAATTGTCAAACTTTTACCTCAATACTATTCAATCAAAAACACTTCCATTTGGTTTTGCCAAATTCTATACAATTTGAAGACCAAATTCATGAAAGTTGAGATTTGTACTTGGAACGACGCGTTGTGTGAATCAATCATGTTATTTTGTGGAATTAAAAAGAACATTGATATAGGACAACATGAGGACAACATGAGGACAACATGAGGGATGAGCCTCTGGCTTTTGACATTTCCAGATCCAAGGGACTTTGCAACTGTATTTCATTTCTTTTTTCAATTCAATTCCAGTAGAGCCTTCTTGATTTTCAATATCCACAATACTTTTTTTCAATCACGGAAATACATGATCAGCTGATTGCACAAACATCTTCAAAATCAAGAAGAACTTTCTTCTGTTTTCATCTCTAAGTGCACCTGAATGCCTCATTTCCATGTTAACATTGTAAAACATTGGTTAATGGAGCACCTAAACACCCTTACTGAGGTTTGATTTTGGAGTCTCCCGGCCAGATTGTAAAAGCAGAATAAAACAGTGTCGTAATTAATCCAACATTTAAAGTACACAGTGCCAGAAACTGACAACACAGCTTTGTTGTCTTGTAACATAATAAACACGTTGACCAACTGCAGTTCCGGGATCTTAGGCTTCACTTAGACACCAAGGAGCTATATTTGGAAATGCAACCACAATAATCATACTCATCGTCTAGCAATTATTTCTAAGTGTTGTAATTAAATATAATCATCACATTAGTGGGATTATTTGTTTCCCGTATACTGTATATATAACTGTATGTTACATGACTCACGTTCTCTTCTTTATTAAAATGAAAAACGCACAATGCCTATTACAGTTTACCAGAACATGTAACTCATGCACCAACCCCCTCAACCAATTCGGCTAAACGACAAGCACAGTTCCCGCTTTCCGCTCAAATTTCAGTTCTAAAACACACTTTTTTCAAAACACTACACAGAATTCTCAGGATTTGGCACAATTTTTGTGATGAAAATCTCTTGTTTTCACAAGGAACACGGTGTCATTTGATGATGCACACTGTCACACAGTTTTGCAATTAGCAATCAGAGCTTTAGCATGAAGAGGCAACAGGTGAGCTCTTCTGATTTGGAGCAATGGACGCCAACATTGGAAGAAGAGCCAGAGGAGTGAGAGTCAGAATCAGAATCCGAACCAGCTTTATTTGCCAGGTATGAGGACAC
>NC_045739.1:24671795-24674790 GCF_008692095.1 Etheostoma spectabile | reverse complement strand
TTTTTCTTTGGAGCATCGTTGCTCACAATGTGGTTACACATAAAAAACAACCAAAACAATATATACACACTAATATATACGCACTATCAACATACTCTATGTTGTTTGTATTTAGAGGCATGAGTGCAATGAAGAGGAGCAGGACAGGGAGGACGAGGAAGGCCAAAGACCCTAATCTCTGATGGGACCCGAGCCACGTTGGTAGACCATGTGGTCTAACAATGAAGGGGGGCTGGGCAAAGAGTACAGCCAAATTTGATCAGGTACACGGTCGCATCATCACTTCAAGAAATGGGAATAGGTAAGAAAGCTCTCACTAGAATATTGCAGTACTGTATATCAATACACTCAATGAGTGTTTCCTGTTTTCATACACGGTATTGACAGTATTTTACTATTTGTTTGGTAGAATAGGAAGATTATCAACACAAGGTGGTCGGAAACGTCTTCTGTCTCAGGAAACTGAAATCATGAACATGGTCCTAGAAAATAACACCATTAACGCCAACATTACGGCAAATGCACATAAAAACGATAGAAAACAATGAGATATTTCAAAATGTTGATAGGGTAAGATTATCAACACTGGACAATTGATAGCAGTTCAGAAAGAGTCAAAGAATTGCGATATAACTACGTGCAAGTGAGGCCTATACAATCCCACAATGGATGCATACACAATTCAATTACAATTACAATTACACATATTTCAGTATTGTAATCATAATCATTGACTAGATATTTTAAAGCACAGGTATCTATGTTCTGCCTGGAGCAAGTGTAACACTGAACAACACAAGGCCTACGTCATCATGATGACGGGAAAAGAAGAGTTTTCCCTTCATCATCACAGTGTTTTACAGTGAGCACGTAGGTGTTCAACTGGTTCTTATACATGCTTGTTGTTATTGTGGTTTGTGTGTGTCATTTGAAAACAAAATACGACTTTTGAGAAGACACAGAGTGCAGAGCTCTGAGAGTATGAGGCATGTTTTCAGAAAATGTGTGTAACCAATCAAGAAAAACTAATATCTGCTCATATTCGTCACTGTTTATGAGTTTTTTAAAGAAAAGTGACGTGTTAACCTGAACAGTAAATGGTGTGTGTGTGTGTGTGTGTGTGTGTGTGTGTGTGTGTGTGTGTGTGTGTGTGTTGTGTGTGTGACCCCACACCATAACCATAAGTATCATACACCTGTAACTGCATCGCATTGAATAATACGTGGTATAATTATATAAACTTTAAGTGAGGCTTGCAATCAATTGAGGTGTAATACTGGTGACCAACACAAGCAGCCCTTCAAGTGTCCACATAATTGCAAATAATGTGCATAAGTTATTATGCTTTGTTCACACAACAATATAGTTTTAAAATCATTTTTTGGGAAAGGCAGTCCATGAAAAGGAACCCCCCATCTCTTCTGCTCGCCCTTCCATTAGTTTTTTTTTTTTTATTAACTTTATCTTACTGTTTCTACTCTGTAAAGGACTTTGAGCTTGGGAAAAAAGCGCTATACAAATTTAATTTGTATTTTATTACTATCTATTATTAAACGCAAAGTGAAAGGAGCCGTTTACATTTAACTTGATTTAGTAGTAATGTGAGGACATCTTTCTCTACATTTACTATGTGATATGTATTTGCAGGATCGAGTCTTCGTTCCAAAGCTGAGGTGTGTGAAACGGGTGGGAGCTGATAGGCGCCCCGCGTGTGGGACTGGATTCAGCGCTTGCAGCTACGTCTTGATGACAGGTCTCCCAGGTCGCGCTCGCCGGTATCACACAACACAGACAGGACAGGTTCTTTTGTCCAGGCGGTTATTTGTCTGATGCCGGCAGTGTGTGCGTCTTGCGGGTGTTTGTGTGTTGTGTGTGTTGTGTGTGTGTGTGGTGCTGTGTGTGTGGTGGTTGTGGGTGTTTGTGGTGTGTGTGTGGTGTGTGTGGTGTGGTGTTGTGTGTGTGTGTGTGGTGTGTGTGTGTGTTGTGTGTGTGTGTGTGTGATATCAGTGATTTACAGCATAACTGTCAGCTATTTTAGATTATGAGCATAAAAAACACAAAATTTTCCAAATTTGGACTCACAAATAGCTGTGCATCACACAAAATAGTTACGCATTTAAAATAGGTATTTCTATAACTATAATAATGACAGTAATTCAAGTAGTTGGACACATATGAACTCTAATATTGACAACAACGCTGACAGAAGAATGAGGGAAACAATCTATTGAGCGGAATCTGTGCACAACACGCAGCCTCCAAAGTAGCGTATAATGTGCATAAGTTATTATGTTGTTGTTGGTTCACACATGATATGGTTCTTGAATATAATTATTTTTGGGAAAGGGAGTCCATGATGCAACACAATGAAAGGTGCCGTTCTACATATTTACTTTAATTTAAGTAGAATTCGGTGGTCAAAGTCAAAGCATTTTTATTGGTCTCCCTGAGGAGAAATTTGTTTTGGACATTGAGTAACTTACTTTGCTGCAAGAGTTAGAGACACAACGACCAGCACGGGGTTAAAACCAATTAAAAGACAGATGTGCAGTCAACATATGGGCTACTCAAGGGCCTGACAACACTTTCTGTATATTTACTATGTGGAATTTTCTTTGCAGGACTTCTCCTTGTAATAGAGTGTATTTACATGGCAGTAGTGCTACTTTTATTTACATAAACAATCCGAGTACTTCTTCCACAGCTGAAAGTGTGTGAACATGGGTGGAGGCTGAAGGAGTGTCGGTGTGACTGGATGTAGCGCAGCAGCTGACGTCTGACTGACAGGTAACAACTCAAAATCAGAAGGAACGCGGTGAGCATGTCATGTGCTTCAGTCACAGCCAGTGTTGGATCAGGTTTCATCGGTTCGTCGCATTCCTCAGAGGAAAAAGTGCTTTTGTTGTGCTGTTTGTTTTATCTGTGACTGCAGAAAACACGATTTGTGTGTGTGTGTGTGTGTGTGTGTGTGTGTGTGTGTGTGTGTGTGTGTGTG
>NC_045739.1:24667357-24671449 GCF_008692095.1 Etheostoma spectabile | reverse complement strand
TGTGTGTGTGTGTGTGTGTGTGTGTGTGTGTGTGTGTGTGTTTTATCAGTGACTTCTATCAGAACTCTTCTTCCCTGTCTCCTCTCTGCGTCTGTCCCTCTCTCCGACTCTGCAGCCTCCTCTTCCTCCCTCACACCCAATCCTTCCTTTCCCTTTTCTGTGAAACACATCTCTGCGTCTTCTTCTGTGGTCTTCTCCTGCTCTAACCTGCCTGGTCTCCTCTTCCTCCTCTGCACTACTCCTGACTCTTTCTTGGCTGGTACCATCCCCACTTTTACACTTCAGCTGATGTCTCCGGCTACTCTGGCCTGCAAAAGTCCAGATGTGAAAAGCTCCGTTCATCCTCGGATGACATTCCACTGCAGGGCCCTGTAGCTCAGAAGCAGCCTAACAAACATAAAATCAGAAGAGATGTATCATGGTTAGACAGCCTTCTCATTCCCAGTGTGTTTGTTGTTTTCCCACTTTGACATTAAAGATGTCACCCGGTTTAATATATGTGTTGATGGCCTTATTGCCGTGATTTGTGAGAGGAAGTGGATTTATTTGTACTCCTTAACTAATCACATACCAATGGTTGGTCTCAGCATGCCCTGTGTAGTAACGGCGACCCTCTGTAAAACTGCCAGTTTGGGATATTTTGCATCATGCTGTTCTTGTCTTTACTGAAATCCAAAGGGCAGAATGCTCTTACATCCCATGAGGCAGCGATTTGACTAATCAACGCGCTGTTGTTGTTGTTGCTGACTCACCTTCGGCTGTTATGGTTTGTTTTTTTGTTCTGTTGCCTGTTTTATTGTGGTAGTCTAGTCTCTTTCTGTCCTGTTTTAGGTATTTGTGTTTACCCTCCTTTGTGACTGTCTGATGTCTTTCACCTGTTTCCCTGCCCTTGTGTCATCTGCCTCTTGTTACCCTGGTTACCCTGTGTATTTGGGCTTTGCGTTGCCCTCGTCTGGAGTCAGATCGTTGTCTTGTTTTGTTTCTGTTGTGGATCGCACGTGTGGTGTCTTCCCGACTTTTGTCTTCGTGTTGTCTTCTCATTGACCTGCAACGTTTGCTTTTTCTGGTTCAAAATTTAAACTAAAATTGGTCAACACTTTTTCTCACTTCTATTAAAGTTTTTGTTATTTTTTCCCCCTTTTTTTAAATGTTATTTTATGACATTTTGTAAAAAAAATTCAATGTCCATTTGTATCTTTTTGAGAATGTGGTTGGAACAAACCCAAATGTTCTGATGTAGAAATGTTATGAACACGAGTCAAATTTGACCCGAGGACAACAGGCCGCTTGAAAATGCCGAATTTAACTGAGAGATCCAAATCTGTTCAGCACATTTTCTTTGAGCCAGGCACTGCCACAGAGACCCTGTTTCATCCAGAGCTGGATAACTCAGATGTTTGGGGTGGAATCAGCTTTTCGTTTTCATTTGTCCCTCCATCATCATGGTTTTGATTTCCAACTCAGGGATTGGGTTTCCCCCTCAGGGCCCCGCAGCTGAAAGCTCTGGCCCCCTCTGCTATTGGTGGGATGTAATGGACTCTGTAGGGGGGGGGGGTAAGAGAGGGGGAGGAAAGATTGCTAAGGTTAAGGTGAGAGGACTGGAGTGGGGGTGAGGATTTGGGGAGGAATAGTGGGGTAGAAAGGGGAAGAGGAAGGAGGGAGGAGGAGGGTGATGGGAGGGGAGGACCTGCCGGGTTGGGACGTGGTCTGGAGAGAGCTGAGATGGCGGGGGGGCCTCCTCCGCCTGGGGACCCCTGGATATGAGGCCACTCAGTGAGGGTTAGAGTTACGGTTAGGGTTCCCGACGGCTGAATTGAGAATTTTCCAACTCCTGACCCAAGCCCTGACCCTAATCCCATTTATTGATTTAAGCATTTTTACCTTTGGCTCTTATTTTACTTACCTTTTATTGGATATGCACCTTTTAGCCGCTATAGCAAATAATTCAATAAGTATTTTAGGTCTTTTAAAAGGGTTAGTAGTGTTTTCAATGTTAAATAAAATGTCTTTTAAAATGCTTTTAATATGTGTCCCGTTTTTTTTAACATGGCTTTTTAGATAATCAAGCCTGTTTTATTTGAAGGAGTTTCTTGCTAAGCAATCAGAGCGACATAACTTGGTTATATGGATTGATAATTACAGGTTGATTGTCCAAGACGTGGCAGTTCCAGGCTGCGTTACGCAGCAGAACAGAAGCCAGTTGTACAACATGCCGTAGGGTGAAAAACATCAGGGCACATGCCAAGGTCAGCAGTGGGAACGTGTATCACAAATGTTTCTCCTGTCATACAAATCACAATGACACCATGGATGTCAAGTTCAAGGAAGTGCTTGTCTTGATTTATTTGGGGGGGGGGGGGGTTGGTTTTTCCATCTTGGGTCATCTCCAATACACTTCTACAGTATTTTCCAAACATGCAAATGAGAATCGATGCAATAATTATTACATTTACGCTCGTTATTTTGGCTCGTTTGTTCCACTTTTAGTACTTATAATAACAATGTTACACGGTCAGAAAGTGGCAGCATCTGCGGCATCGCGGATGTCGGATGTTAGCGGTAAAACAATACTATTTTTGATGAATAGATGAAGAAGTAATTGTTAAGTTGTGGATTTATCATTCTGGAATTGCTGTGTAAAGTCTCAGGAAAAACACTGTAGTTCCAGCCTAGATTAAAAAGCTTCTGGAAGGCCTACGATCGCGGTGAAGCAGTGCACTTTATTGTATTTATTTTATTGTACATGTATGTATGTACATGTATGCATAGATGTGTGTGTGTGTGTGTGTGTGTGTGTGTGTGTGTGTGTGTGTGTGTGTGTACATAATATATGTATTAATACGTGTAACTATTTTTTATTCTTGTTTTGATCTATTTAATTATTGTTTTATCTTTTTTTTTGGGGGACAAACTTTGGAAGCTTGTGATCAGATGGATGGATAAATAAATGAATACTAAATAGATAGATAGATAGATAGATAGATAGATATTTATTGATCCCAAAAAAATGAGAAATCATGGTGTTACAGCAGCAAACATACATCAGTCATACAGGGCACAGATACAATATACATACATACAACATACATGAAATAATAATAATAATAATAATAATAGGAATAAAAATATAAGAATGTTATCAGAGAATAAGAGTATTTGTTAAAATCAGGCAGTATAAATAAAGTGGATTGGATTTGATAATTAATTTGACACATGATTATAGGCCCAGAAAAATCCCAATAGTCAGGTTTCCATCAACATACATTATATATGCACTTTTTGAAGTATCACATTAGAAAATCTTGATGGAAACGGCAAAATTCAAAAAAATTAAACGTCATCAAGTCTGAATCGAACCATGCGTGACGTCAACTTGTGACAAATCTACGCTTTGAGTTTCTAGTTCTAGTTTCCTCGCTCTAAACACGTTTATTTGCATTTTCTTTTCGTTTTTGCAACATTTTAAAAGTTTGCGTGACAATTAGATGGAAACGTGACTAATGACACATCATATTTTTTGCAACAAGGAAGTTCTAGTCTTTTAATTTTGGCTCCCTGAGGCATGAAGAAAATTAATCTACAGTACTGTTCATCATGATGAAGCTGAGCCTTTCTGTTGTGGTTTGGGGTTTTGTTGGGGGTTATTTTCCCCGTTTGGCCTTCCTTGTGTTTTTGCCTCGGTTTTCTCCCTAATTTGGTGTTATGGATCCTGTCTTATGTTTCCCTGTATCTGTTTGTTCTGCTTCCTGTTTTGGTAGTCAGCTTCCTGTCTTGTCTTGTCTAGCTTCACGTTTGCCTGTCTGATTGTCCAGCCCCGCCCTAATGTGCTTCACCTGACGTCTCACCTGTTCCCCATTACCTCGTTACCTCTTGTATTTAACCTCTGTGTTTTCTTTGTCCTTTGTCAGATCCTTCTGCCTGTCATGCCGTCTCCTTGGGAGTTTGTTTGCCTCACCAGCTCCCTGTAAGTTGTCTGTTTTGCTGTCACCCTTTCTCCCTGTTGGTGGTTTCTGCCAGCCTGCCTGATCCTGCCGTTTCCCCGGCTTCCCTCTGTGGTTTTCCCTGTGAGTTCCTCGCCAGTCCCCGGTGTGC